>NW_026896152.1:0-20627 GCF_033153095.1 Gastrolobium bilobum
ATGAAAATGGAAGGAATATAAAGCAATGTTCAGTTAATGCTGTGGAAATTCAAGCTGGCAACTTCATTTGGGATCAGGAATCAGTGTCACCAACTTTAAGAAATGTGAATTTAGAAATCAAATGGGGACAGAAAACAGCAGTTTGTGGACCAGTTGGAGCTGGCAAATCATCTCTTTTGTATGCAATACTTGGAGAGATTCCCAAGACTTCAGGAACAGTTGAGTTATTATCCGAACATGTTTAGTTTTTTCTTTTTCTTTTTTATCATTGTTGAGATATATAAAACCATTAATGTAACCTCACCCAACAGCTTAAGCTTTTGGGTCGAATTGGTTCTTTAATGTAAAGAACCAATTATCATGTTATAATCTTAGTATCTTACACCCTTTTTTGCAGGTTAATGTAGGTGGCACTCTAGCCTATGTTTCTCAATCTTCTTGGATACAAAGTGGAACGGTTCAAGATAATATACTCTTTGGCAAGCCAATGGACAAAACAAGATATGAGAATGCCATTAAAGTCTGTGCCTTGGATAAGGATATTCATGATTTTAGCCATGGTGATCTCACAGAAATAGGTCAGCGAGGGATTAACATGAGTGGAGGACAAAAGCAAAGGATTCAACTAGCTCGAGCAGTCTACAATGATGCTGATATCTATCTTCTTGATGACCCTTTCAGTGCAGTTGATGCGCATACTGCTGCTATTCTGTTCAATGTAAGAAGATATCACTTTTAGATTCTTAAATTTTGATAAAACTGTTACCCTCATAGCTTCACTCCAGTGAATCAAACTTCTTACATTTACCTACTTACAGGACTGTGTCATGACGGCTCTAAGAGAGAAAACAGTTATTCTAGTGACTCATCAAGTGGAGTTCCTCTCAGAAGTTGATAAAATCCTGGTAAAGTATCTCATTTGGATGCCGAATATATACACATATATTACATTAGAACATAATTAATATGAAATATTATAACTCAAATTCTAGGTAATGGAGGGTGGAAAAGTTATTCAATCAGGTAGTTATGAGGATCTCCTGACAGCTGGGACAGCCTTTGAACAACTTGTGAGTGCCCACAAAGAGACAATTTCAGAGATGGATCAAAATAATGAAAACAAAGGAGGATCTGAAAATGAGGTTGTGGCTCATCCACAGGAGTCTCATGGTTTTCATCTCACTAAAAATCAAAGTGAGGGTGAGATCTCTACCAAGGGTCAACTTGGGGTGCAGCTTACACAAGAAGAAGAAAAAGTGATTGGTAACGTTGGATGGAAGCCATTCTGGGATTATATTTCCTTTTCCAGGGGGTTATTCATGCTGTGTTTGGTCATGTTAGGACAATCTGCTTTTGTTGCTTTGCAGACTGCATCAACATATTGGCTTGCTATAGCCATTGAAATTCCAAAAATAACTAGTGGCACCTTGATTGGAGTTTACTCTTTAATTTCATTTGTTGGTGCTGCTTTTGTATATCTAAGGTCTTACCTGACTGCACTTCTTGGATTAAAGGCTTCTACAACCTTCTTCTCTAGTTTCACTACAGCTATCTTTAAGGCTCCTATGTTGTTCTTTGACTCAACCCCTATAGGGAGGATTTTAACCCGAGTAAGATTTCTTCACTCCCACTGGGAAAAAAAATAAAAGAACCTATATAATTTCCTTCTCATATTCATTACTATTTAATCATCCCCCATATTTATGTCAATTTTTTCCTCTCTTGCAGGCTTCTTCAGATTTGAGTATTTTGGACTTTGATATACCTTATTCCATGACTTTTGTATTGTCTGTGGCAATTGAAATTCTGGTGACAATTTGTGTAATGGTTTCAGTCACATGGCAAGTTCTCATTGTTGCTGTTCCTGCAATGATTGCATCAAAATATATTCAGGTTTGTCCACTTTCTGATTTTTCTTGATTTTCCATTCTCCATCCCTGCTTAGATCATGGAGCTAGCAAGTTCTTAGTCTCTCTCCCTCTCTCTCTTATTTTTCTCTAAAAGGGATATTATCAAGCCTCTGCAAGGGAACTAATAAGGATCAATGGAACCACAAAAGCTCCAGTCATGAATTTTGCAGCTGAGACATCACTTGGAGTGGTTACTGTAAGAGCATTCAACATGGTGGACAGATTTTTCAAAAATTACCTAAAGCTGGTGGACACAGATGCAGCACTGTTCTTTCATTCTAATGTGACCATGGAATGGTTAATTTTAAGAATTGAAGTACTTCAAAATTTGACAGTCTTCACTGCAGCTTTGTTAATTATTCTACTCCCTCAGGGATACGTGTCCCCAGGTAATATTACATAAAAGGTTACCATGGCAAAGCTTTTGTTCATGCTAATAGTTCTTGGCAATTCTCCTTGTCTGTGCAGGCCTTGTAGGACTTTCTCTTTCTTATGCTTTCACATTGACAGCATCCCAAGTATTTTGGACTAGATGGTTTTGCAACTTCTCAAACTATATTATCTCAGTTGAAAGAATCAAACAATTCATTAACATACCAGCCGAGCCACCTGCCATTGTGGAGGATAAAAGGCCTCCATCTTCATGGCCTTCTAAGGGTAGGATTGATCTTCAAGCCTTAGAGGTAAAGTTACATCTTTGTCTTTTTTTCACCTCAACTTTTTTTATTTCTGACAAATTGGACAGAAAAATTAGTCTGATAACTGTTTTTCTACATGTTTTCAGATTAGATATCGTCCAAATGCTCCATTAGTTCTTAAGGGTATCACTTGTACATTCAAAGAAGGGAGTAGAGTGGGAGTTGTAGGAAGGACTGGAAGTGGAAAAAGTACCCTTATAAGTGCTTTGTTTCGCTTAGTTGAGCCTGCAAGAGGTGATATTCTTATAGATGGGATTAACATAGGCTCAATGGGGTTGAAGGATTTGAGAACAAATCTAAGCATCATACCTCAAGAACCAACTCTTTTCAAGGGCAGCATTAGAACCAACTTGGACCCTCTAGGCCTGTACTCAGATGATGAAATATGGAAGGTGAATGAACTAGCCCCCCAATTGAAAATTATGTTACATTTGAATACCATTTTCTTCTACATGAGTTTTTCAATATGCAAAGTTTTGATTAGATTCAATATTTGTATACAGGCTTTAGAGAAATGTCAGCTTAAGGAAACAATTAGCAGTCTACCAAGTCTCTTGGACTCTTCAGGTGAGCTAACTTCACAAACTTTACGCAACAAATCTGATATAGCAGTAACTTCTGGCTATTGAACCTAAATACAAAATTAGCTATTTCAATATCAAGATTTTGGAACAAATTAGCTATTGAAGTTTAGTTCTGACTAGTTTTAATTACAGTGAGTGATGAAGGTGGAAATTGGAGCTTGGGACAACGCCAACTGTTTTGTCTTGGAAGAGTACTACTTAAGAGGAACAGAATTCTTGTTCTGGATGAAGCTACTGCCTCCATTGACTCTGCCACAGATGCTATTCTACAAAGAATAATTAGACAAGAATTTGCACAATGCACAGTTATAACCGTGGCTCATAGAGTTCCAACTGTAATAGATAGTGACATGGTCATGGTCCTGTCTTATGGTATGTTAATTACTTCTTCTTTTCAATTTTTTCCTTTTTGTCAAATACACTACTTCTTTGTCTAATTCTGTGTCTTTCCTCATTTTTTTTTGGCCGGTGAATAAAGGGAAAATGTTGGAATATGATGAGCCTTCAAAGCTAATGGAAACCAATTCTTCATTCTCTAAGCTGGTTGCTGACTATTGGTCTAGCTGCAGGAAGAATTCCTCCCAAAACATTAGGAGTAGCCAGTAAGGGTGTAAATGGGCCTGACTAGCCTTAGCCTGACCTACAGCCCGACCTACGTTGAGCCTGGTCTGACCTGGCCTTTCTGCAAAATAGTATAGGCTAAGGTTTATAAGAAAGTCTTTTAACAAATAAGCCATAGACCATCTTTGTCAAGCCTGGCCTAAAGCCTCGTAGGCTGGCCTATTTAAATTTTTTTAAATAATATAATATATTTATTCTAGGTGGCAAAGTATCAACCCTAATTTCTTTTGAGCACCGCTGCTTCTAGGTGATTTTTCACTCTCGTCTCTAAGTTTCGTCTTTGGCTGACCCAATAATTGTATTTCTTTCTTGATTTTTCTCATTTCTTTGACTCTAATTCCTCCCTGATATACATTCTAGAGCTGGGGTATTATGTTGACTCTTTCTTATTTAACATTTTTTATTTCTTATGAGAAGTATTAGTGCATGCATGAATGAAACTTTCTTTACTCTATATACTACATAATTATTTTTTTTGCTTAGTATCTACGGTGGGAGGCCTACAAGGCCTGTAGGCTATATCAGACTTTCTATTTTTTAAAAGGGAAAAGTTCACCAATGCCATGTGGTTTGCTTCAAAATCATCTATGTCCCTGTGGTTTTTTTTTATCACATATACTCGTGTGCTTTGTAAAAAATAAAAAACCACAGGGGCATATGCGATAAAAAAACATACCTTTTTACAAACCACAGAGGCATATGTGATAAGAAAAAAATCACAGAGGCATTGGTGAACTTTTCCCTTTTGTAAAATAAGCCAGGTCTGGCCTATAAACAAAGCCTTTAATAGGCCAATAGGCAGATAGGCTGAATATTTTTTTACGTAGGCTTAAGCCAGGAAAGCCTAACCTGACTCATTTATACCCCTAATTAGCAGGCAGCAACAATGAATAATAACACTGGAAAGGAAGATCACCATATAAATTGAAGGAAAATGATTGACATGAAAACCATCATGCGAGAAAATTTAAGTCCTTCAAATTTTAAATGTATGTTCTTTGTACAATCCAACCTTTGGAATTGCATTATTTTGTCTTATATTGCAAAATAATAAAGAGATATATTTTGTTTAGTTATTTATTAAAAGAACAAAATTAAGAACATGAAGAGAAGATGGAAACTTCAAATACAATTGCTTCTGGCTAACAAAATTTATTATATGCACGTGTCGTCTGAAATATGATTCTAAATGTGAAGTATTTAATATATGACTAGCGTAGCATCAGTGCGGTTTTCCGCATGGATGCACTATAAAATAAACTCGTTTACTTAAATGAATGAAATTTAAGATTTCCAAACTCACAAATTATTTTATTATATATGCATCGACAAATTTTAAGCTGAAAAATATTTAATTTAAAAACAGATTATTTTTTATTTTTTATTTTTTACCCTATCCATCAATCACATAATGTCGTTACGCATGCTTTAAAAATAAAGAGGATCAAAACAAGAAGAATTTTGGGCGGACCATCTCCTTAGGAGAAAAATGTTTATTGAGAGCAAGGCTTATTCATTATGAAATATTAAATTCGATTTTATTATTTTAAAAGTAAATTATTTCCTTTTAAATTTACTGTCTTTTAGAAAATTATATATGTCATTTTTTTATTTAAATTCGAATTCTTTGCATTAATTACGCATATTTTGATATATTTTTAAACAATATTTCTATTTTAATTTATAGTTTTTAAATTCTAATTATTAATTGTATTTTTTTGAATCAGCACCCCCACAAGTATGAGACTAATCCCTCAAAATTCCCCATTGTAACATTCATGCATATATAATTGAAGTTTTCTTGCAGTGTAATGAGAGAGTAGAATTGATAAAAGTTGTTTTTCTTCGCCAATAGCTTTGTAGATTACATCGCTGCAATAGAATTTAAACGGAAAGTTGTTTCTTTCTACTTCTAGGCATCAAATTAAATCTTTGAACCGTTAGAGTCTCTTTATTTTTGTCATTCATATAAGTTCTACATTCTATTGCAATATGGTCATACCTATGTGTAGACAACATATTTTGTCCAGAGGTATAAATTTAAAATAAAAAAATAAAATAAAAATCCCATCACTCATGTAACTTCTGCAACGGAGGTTGGGTACTGTTGCAAGGAACCATATTTACGTGTGGGAACAAAAAAAAAAAAAAACAGAAACCAAAAATAAGAGGCTGGATGGGAACACTGATCATTTTGTCACACTTTTCCAAAAAAATCACCAGAATGTCACGCGAACAGTAAAATTTCTCAAACTGTCACGTGGCATATTTCGCTACATTGTGTAGCGAATTACTTGCATACATAATTCGCTACACTGTGTACCGAATTATACCGCGTGTCAGTTTGAGAAATTTTACTGTTCGCGTGACATTGTGATAATTTTTTTGCCAAAGCGTGACATTTTGGTCACTATCCCCCAAGAGATGTTCATATGGTTTGAATATGGTACCCCTCCAATACATCAAAGAATACCCTTTTATACCTCCAAAAAAAAAAAAGAATACCCTTTTATCTATTACCCACCATATAACATCAGGAAATCTCTTCCTATTCGTCATCTATAAAAACCAGAAATGCAAAACATAATGGATCCCTTTTTTTTCTTTAGCTTCGGGTTTACAAAAAAAAAATCTCAAATACAAAGGAGAGAAAATAGAGAGAAATCCTAAACATGTTTGAACATAAAGATCCTTCAAATCCAAAATCGTTGTTCTCCACAAATAAATCCATAAACCCATAACTAACAACTTTCAAAGCCATCAAACACTGACCAGTACTGACCATCACACCACAGGCTCACCTCCATTGCAACTCAAGCCAACCTTGCATTTGCATATCGACCAGCATGCCACCAAGCCGTGGCAGTGACTAGGAATTAGCCTTGAGTGTCCCACGACTTCTCTCATGTCTCACAAGTCTATGAGCTTTTTCCATTCGTATGCATTTCTTCTCCTTCGCTTGTGTAAAGGGTATTCCTTTCTCTGTGAGTTTTCTTTTCCGTTCTTTATAACTATCTTTTGTTTTAAATTCATTTAATAATGGGTATTAATGGCAAGTTGTACTTGCTGATTTCGAGTTCTTTTTTATAGCCATGCTAATAGTTTATAGGATTAGACTTTTAGGTTTTATTTTTATTTATTTTTTAATACAAAGACAACAAAAAATCAAGGTCATGAGCAGCTTTCTATTCATGGACTAGGATACGTAGAGCTGGCAAAATCCGCTCAGTCCGTTGAGTCGGCCTGTTCCGCTCGTTAAATGAGATGGGGCGGCTGAGTTTCTCAGACTCGCTGCCCGCCAAGTCTGCCAGCTTGCCTGGGTTGAATATTTTTTTTTTTTAATTTTTAGTGTAAAATGTCACGGACTTGGCAGGTTGAGATATCTAGTCCATTTTCGATGACAGGACGGGACGAGCCAACTCATTTTTTGACGAGCTTTTGGCGGACTGGGGCGGGGCGGACAGCCTGCTTTGCCACCTCTAAGGATAGGTACCCCTTTTATGATGTTGAAAACTAAAAAGGTTAATAAATTATTAGGATGAAAGTAAATAATAATAAGAAAAATAACAAAAAAAAATTTAAAAGTAAAAGAACAGATACGTTACTTGAGGTGGTCTTATGTTCATTTGTGAACTTTGTTTCAATGTTTAGTAGGAAATTTTTTTAAATTAAAAAAACGTAAAAATTCTTTCTCTGTTTGTTACCGTTTGTTTATTTATCCGTATAATATTTTTTTTAATATTTATCAAAATATAAACAAAGTAAATGACAAATAACTTTGTTTTAATTCACGCAATGATTTATAACGTTGATGTATGGTTCTCCATCTTCAAGTGTTGTACTTATCATATGGGTACACGTATAACTATGCTATCTTATATCCGGTGCAAATGTGGATTCATTTTCTAAATAAAAATATTTTCTCTTAAGATTCAAAAAATTAAATTTATTTATCCATGCCTTTAGATATTTTCTAAAGTATCCTAGCAGCGATGTACGACGTTGATATATATGGTCATCCATTCTCAGGGGATAATTTAACTGTGACGGTTCGTTAATCCCGTAACATTTTGAATCATTTTAACCGTGACTGCTTGGTGATTCAAAATACAATAACAAAAGTAATAACATGAAATTTACTAAAAAAAAGGATTAGCTGAGTTGAGACAGCTTGTTAATCCTCCAATTATCATTTCGGATTATTATAACTGTGATAGTTTGATAATCCGAAACCATCAAATCTAAAACTTTCAAATGATTTTCGTTAAAATTACTTTCAAAAATAAAATCAATCAACACACAAATATTTTCTTTGATAATCCGAAACCATCAAATCTAAAACTTTCAAATGATTTTCGTTAAAATTACTTTCAAAAATAAAATCAATCAACACACAAATATTTTCTACAGAACGACGTAGCTTTGAGTTCCCTATTGTACTAAGATACGTCAGAGCGGGACCCACCCGTCAAGCACAAATATAAATTTACCAAAATTAGTTTTATTTTTCTTTAATCAATTTTATTCTGAGGGTAAAATAAAATATTAAAATCTTATCAATAATTTGCACAATTAATATAATGTAACCGTTTTTTAAACGGACGGTGTAGGGTGCTAACACCTTCCTTACTCGTAATCGACTCCCGAATCCATTTTTCTATTCCAAAGACCAGTTTTCAAACAAAAAAGGTTTTTCCATTGTTTTCCTAAATAAACTTTGGCTGTTTTAAACGGACGGTGTAGGGTGGCGACTTCATTGTTTTAATCGTTCAATCTCTTTCGCCGTCACGTTGCGATACAGTTGCGACACTATGACATTTGTAGCATTCAACATTTGACTTAGCATTCAACATTTGACTTGTCTGCAGACTTTGGTCTATAACTAGTCGAATAGTGGCCTCCTCGTCCTCGTCCTCGAGAATCTTGATGGGAATAATTACCATGGAACTGTTGTTGGTTGCTACGATCTCTATTTCCTCTTCCTTGACCTCTTCCCCTTCCTCGGCTTCTGCCTCCCCCTCTTGCTGTGTGATTTTCTGTTGATGCCTTCAATGCATGATCATCAGCATCCTCCTGTTTGAACTTTTGCTCATGCACCAACAACAAGCTTTGCAATTCATCAAGTGAAAGGTCATCAATATTTTTAGATTCTTCTATAGCACAAACAACAAAATTAAATTTTGGTGTTAAGGATCGAAGTATTTTTTCAATCACAATGATTTCTTCTGTCCTGTCGCCATGGATTCTCATCTTGTTGACAATAGTCATCACGCGAGAGAAATAGTCTACAATTGATTCTCCCGACTTCATTCGAAGTGTTTCAAATTCTGAGCGTAACGCTTGAAACAAAACCCAAATCGACACCCAAATTGACGACCATGACGCTTTTTACAACTCTACTCTCTCACGTGTTTAACTCATAAAAAAATCGGCTCTTGATACAACTGATAAAATAAAATAAGATGCAGAAATATTACTCACAATATTTGAAGAGGGGATTACATATTTCATAAACTGACCCAAACCTAATATAAGTCAGAAACTAAAACTGAAAAACATAACAATTAAGAGTCACATTACACCCAAATAAATACTAACTTAATGACTCATTATATTACGCAAAACTGACCCATTATAACCGTTAAGACTCATCAAACAACTTTAGTGCAGCCACCACATGGCCGTTACATCAACTTAAAAGACCATTAAATTTCTAACAGACAAAAATAAAGAGACTCTAACATGGAGAAAGTACTAACTTTGCATAAAAAGAAAGAAGGGGAAGAAGAAGTATCTCTTTTGATGGTGTGCCATGTAAATGAAAAAACTCAGCAAAACTTGTGATATTTAGACACTAGCTGCAGTAACCACATGTGTGGAGATAAAAAGGAATTTTCAGAGTTAGATGAATCTTTCTGCAATACCGTCAAGTTTGGTGACAACTCCACAATATCTGTCATGGGAAAAGGAAAGGTCACTCTTCATACCATAGAAAACTCCACCCACACTATTTCTAACGTTCTATTTGTTCCAGATTTGAAAACCAACTTGCTTAGTGTGGGACAGCTGCACAAGAGAAAGGGTATGAGATTTCTATAAAAGGTGGAGTATGTCGAATTCAAAATGCAAAGCTGGGATTAATTGCTAAAGTCAACATGACGAGAAACCGAATGTTTCTGTTAATTCTTCGCAATATTGGCCATTCATGTTTTTATGCAAGATTGAAGGATGTAGCATGACTATGGCATTTTCGATATGGGCATCTCAATTTTGGAGGATTGAAAACACTCCAACAAAAAAATATGGTGACCGACCTTCCTCAAATTTCTATGTCATCAGAAGTTTGTGAAAATTGTAGTCTTGCTGTGTCATCAAAAGAATATATATAATTCAAGTGGTTGACTCGTAACCTACTTATTGAATTGGTGACTTATTGAACGGCGGCGGCTGGTCTGAATTTGATGACACTAAATTGGAGAGGTCTCAAAAATATCTAATATATTAAGAGTAATTAATATCTACAACTTATTATATCATCTGAACCAAAATTCAAAAAGTTAAACTTCACTTTAAATAATGTTTTTGGTTCCTATATTTTTCTACTTACTTGGATTTAGATTTTTATAACTTTTAAAATATCATTCCATATATTTTTATTTATTTAAGTTTTATTTTCTCAATAACTAATATCTTAATATGTGAAAACTTAAAAAACTAACGCTTAATACAAAATAAAATGTAGCACCTTAATGAGTAAATAATACAAAAAATAATTTACTTTAACGATCGGACTAAAATTTAAATGAGTTGAAGTATAAAGCTTAATATAAAAGTACAAAATCTTAAATTTAAATAAATAAAAGTTACATATACTAAAATCTTATTTAAATATTTTTACTTTGTAATCTATATTTTATTCAGAAGATCAGCAGGTTTATGGAGGTTAAAAAAAATTAAAATATTACTATTTTAACAAAAAATTATGAAAATTATTTTGACGATGAGAACTGAATTTGCAAAGAGAGAAGAAGGAGGAGGTGACATGGATTGAAAATGAATGGGAGAAGAGGCGGTTGGAATATGATAATAGATTTTATTTGTAGTCTTGTTTTCTCACTATTTTTTCCAAAACAAATAAAATATCTTTTTTTTCCTCTACTCCAATTTAATCTTATGCTACTGGAATTTTTTAACGAAATAAGTTTTCTTTTTTAACTTTAATTTTATAATATTAATATTTTTAATTATACTTTTTTTTGGCCTTGGGAAGTTGATTTCTCTCTCACCCATGTTTCCATGTTTTTTCTTTTGGAAAAAAACAATTAGATGTGGTCATAGGGATAGTTTCTTGGAAATTAGTTATTAGAGAGAAACAGGAGCTTACCAAAAATGAAACCGGATACCTGAAAGTTCCAAGAAACTTTCCCCAAAAGGCCGATTCTTATATAAAATATAAAAAATTACGGGGAAAAAATTGAATTTTGACGTAAGGATAACATAAAATGTAATGTAGTCCACATATTGTACATGCACGACTTAGTAAGCAAGTATATTAAATTGCAGAGCCATAATTTCATAAAATTATGAGAGAGGCAAACAAAATTTCAAAATTTACACAAATTTAAATAATCAGATTTTAAAAACTCTATAAAAAATTTTCATAAATGAGAAATAATAAGGCAGGAGAGCAAGATTAAATTACACTATTTAATTTAATTTTATGAATATAGTATAAGATAAAAAAATTGATGAATTTGAGAACAATCACCCATACATCTGAACCTTTCTCCTTCGATATTTGGAATATCTGTGATAGCAAGTTTGACTACGGCTCCGCCTATGTGTTCGTACATCACAATGATCCACCTAAATTTCTATTCCATCCGCGTTAAATAAAAAAAATGTCATTAATGTTATCAAGAAACAAAAAAATGAATGACCACACAACGAAAGAGGCCTATCATGCGCCAAGAGTTAATAGGCAAGATGTTAAAAAAGGGGAGTAATAATAATGTTGTTAAAAGTATAAAGGGCAAGTTGTTCTGTGAGTACTCTTTTTAAAAACCTTGTGCTCCCCGTGGCTGTTCTGCTGCAAAAGGATCACAAACCATTCAAATCCAAGCTCCAAAAATGGCCTTCTTTGGAGATTCAATAGGTACGCAGTACGCTACACTTACTTTGGTGTACTTAAGTGAGTTATGCAATTATTATCTGCTTTTGCTCTAATATGAAATGCAAGTATTATCTTACTTTTATATAGTATGTTTGTTTTTTTTATCTCACAGTTCATGCCATAAAGATATCTTGTTCATGCAAATCATGTCTCTTCTGGCTTTGGTAATTGAATTGGATGGGCAGTTTCTTATTACATTCTCCAACTTAATTTGAAATGTGAAATGTTTTTTGTAAAAAAAAAAATGTTATGAACTTTGATTGTTTCTCTTTGCTGGATATGCTGGGGATTGTTCATGGGTTTGTTGTATGAAGGATTTTGATTTCAATTCTCTGTTCTCAAAAGATCATATAATATATTGCTCGACACTATAAAATGACACAACTTTATCTCCTAAAATGATACACACTTTTCCCATATATGAAAATATAAGAATCATGTTGCAGGAATGACACTGTTCATTCCTGCAACAAGGATCCGGTTCCGTATCTTGATTTTTTTTTTAAATGTGGGACCCACACTTGATTTGTGTGTGCAGGAAAATGCTCTTGTCAACATGACAAAAAGTGAATCCATATATATATATATATATACATATACACACACAAATTCTATGTGATATTATAAGGAATTATTTAATCATCTTCGTTTGATTAGGATTTAATAATAAAACATCATATTCAGTTTAAATTTGATTGCAATTTTTTTTATTTACTTTATAAATATTTGTTTTATAACTTATACAATATACATATTTAATAATAATAAATAATATTTTTTTTCTTTATTTCTTCTCTGCCATTTATCTATTTATTACTATTTTCATAACATGAACTTTATTATTAAAAAGAAAATTATCCTTACAAAAGGCTTGCCTGCAATAAAAGAGGTGTATATTACGGGAAAAGATTACCTGATGCTGACATGCATATCAGCATATGATAGGAGCTCCGCTATTTAGATATAAATTAAGAATTATTTTTTTTACCATTTATTTGAATGTATTTTTTTTTTATCACCGTTAATTTATATTTTGAAGATATAGATCCTTTGATTCCTTTCACAAGACCTTATGTAATATGAATTCATATCTATTTCATCCATCACCACACCACCAGTCACATGCAAAAAAACATTAATAATAATAACAAAAGAAGAGTGAACGATTTCACCAAAAAAAAAAAAAGAGTGAACGAGAGAGAAATTCAACTCGTCACATATTTCTATAAGAAACTTGACTTGAATCATCTTATTATACGTAATAGTTTCACTGTCAGACTTTAGAATTTTTAAATCTATTAAATATTACTTGCACGTAAATTAATGTTGGGAGAAATTTTGAAAACAAAATATAAAGTCAAGTTCTTCTTCAGTGAGTCTTCTTAAAATAAATTGTGCTCCTTTTAGTAGGTTGATTTGCTGCAAAAGAAGCACAAAGCATTCAATTTCAAGCTCCAAAAATGGCTTACTTTGGATATGCAATAAGTATGCTACACTTAATTTGTTTATCTTTTTTACTTTTGTTAGTGAGGGCGAGTAGGTGCACTTATGTGAGTTATGCGAGTACTATCTTGCTTTTCTATAATATGTCAGTTAAATTTTTATCTCACAAATCATGAGTTCTCATTTTATAAGCAATAATGATATATTGTTCATGCAGATCATTTCTTTGTTTATTGAATTTCATGCAGAGTTTTTTTATTAACTTTTCCAACTATGTAAGTGTAAAAATGATGAACTTTGATTGTTTCTCTTTACTTGATATGCAGGGGATTTCTCAAGGATTTGTCTGAAGGATTTTGATTTGGCTTCTTTCTGTTCTCAAAGGAGCATAATAGACACTATAAATATACTTTTTGTCTGTGTCTTTTACACTTCTTTGCTTATCAGTTTGATCAGAAAAAGTTCCAGAAGTGGTAGCAACATAAAAAACTGGATTTTCCCAGTTGTCTCAATCTGTTGTGCTCTCATTGGCATTGTGTTTTTGAGTATTGGATTGTGGAATCTCATTGTCAAAACTGGTAACTCTGAGCAGCTGGGCTGGTTAGCTTGCATTGTCAGAGGATTCATTTGGGTTTCTTTAACAGTTTCTTTGCTTGTTCAGAGACACAAATGGATAAAAATTTCAAACTCTATCTGGTGGGCATCTTCTTGTGTGTTGGTTTCAGCTCTCAACATTGAAATTCTGTTTAAAGAGCATGCAATTGAAGCTTTTGATATCGTACAATGGCTTGTACACTTCCTTCTTCTCTTCTGTGCTTTCCAAAATCTTGGTTATTTTGTAACTCAAAGTACCCCAGAAAGTTTATCTGAGCCACTTTTAGCTCAGAAAGTTGAAACCAAAAAAACTGGACTAGGCCATGCTACTTTTCTCAGCAAGTTGATTTTCTCTTGGGTCAATTCTTTACTCATTCAGGGTTACTCAAAGCCACTAGCTCTTGAAGACATCCCTTCTCTTGTTTCTGAAGATGAAGCTGACTCGGCCTACAAAAAATTCTTGCAAACATGGGAATTTCTTGTAAGAGAGAGGAGCAAGAACAATACCAAAAACTTGGTTCTTTGGTGTGTAGCTAGAATGTACTTAAATGAGAACATATTAATAGCATTTTACACATTACTTAGAACTATTTCAGTTGTAGTTTCTCCTCTATTGCTCTATGCTTTTGTAAACTACTCTAATAGCACTGAGGCAGATCCCAAAGAAGGTCTTTCCCTACTTGGTTTTCTGATTCTGACCAAAGTGGTTGAGTCTTTGTCCCAGAGACATCGGTTTTTTGATTCGAGGAGGTCAGGGTTGAAAATGAGATCAGCTCTAATGGTGGCAGTGTATCAAAAACAGCTAAAGCTTTCTAGCTCAGCTAGGAGAAGACACTCAAGTGGTGAAATTGCGAATTACATTGCAGTTGATGCATATAGAATGGGAGAATTTCCATGGTGGTTTCATGTAACATGGGCTTATGCATTGCAACTTTTTCTCTCCATTGGTGTCCTTTTTGGTGTTGTGGGTCTTGGTGCTCTTCCTGGTTTAGTCCCTCTTCTCATATGTGGACTTCTCAATGTACCATTTGCAAAGTTTCTACAAAATTGTCAGTCACAATTCATGATT
This sequence comes from Gastrolobium bilobum, assembly GCF_033153095.1. Classification (NCBI taxonomy): domain Eukaryota; kingdom Viridiplantae; phylum Streptophyta; class Magnoliopsida; order Fabales; family Fabaceae; genus Gastrolobium; species Gastrolobium bilobum. The sequence continues at coordinate 15,093 of NW_026896152.1, forward strand.
GCACAGGATGAGCGTCTGAGATCAACTTCAGAAATTCTGAATAGTATGAAAATCATTAAGTTGCAATCCTGGGAGGATAAGTTCATGAACTTAGTTGAGTCCCTACGTGCTAAAGAGGTCGAATGGTTGTCTAAGGCACAGATCTTGAAAGCTTATGGATCATTTCTTTATTGGATGTCCCCTACCATTGTTTCTTCTGTTGTTTTCCTCGGATGTGCTCTTTTCAATAGTGCACCATTAAATGCTGGAACCATTTTCACAGTTCTTGCAACGTTGAGGATCATGGGAGAACCTGTTCGAATGATCCCAGAGGCTCTATCTGTTATGATGCAAGTTAAGGTCTCCTTTGATCGTCTCAATAACTTTTTGTTTGATGATGAGCTAAGTAATGATGAAAATGGAAGGAGTATAAAGCAATGTTCAGTTAATGCTGTGGAAATTCAAGCTGGCAACTTCATTTGGGATCAGGAATCAGTGTCACCAACTTTAAGAAATGTGAATTTAGAAATCAAATGGGGACAGAAAACAGCAGTTTGTGCACCAGTTGGAGCTGGAAAATCATCTCTTTTGTATGCAATACTTGGAGAGATTCCTAAGACTTCAGGAACAGTTCAGTTATTATCCGAACATGTTTAGTTTTTTATTTTATTTTATCATGTTATAATCTTAGTATCTTACACCCTTTTTTGCAGGTTAATGTAGGTGGCACTCTAGCCTATGTTTCTCAATCTTCTTGGATACAAAGTGGGACGGTTCAAGATAATATACTCTTTGGCAAGCCGATGGACAAAACAAGATATGAGAATGCCATTAAAGTTTGTGCCTTGGATAAGGATATTCATGATTTTAGCCATGGTGATCTCACAGAAATAGGTCAGCGAGGGATTAATATGAGTGGAGGACAAAAGCAAAGGATTCAACTAGCTCGAGCAGTCTACAATGATGCTGATATCTATCTTCTTGATGACCCTTTCAGTGCAGTTGATGCGCATACTGCTGCTATTCTGTTCAATGTAAGAAGATATCACTTTTAGATTCTTAAATTTTGATAAAACTGTTACCCTCACAGCCTCACTTCAGTGAATCAAACTTCGTACAGGACTGTGTCATGACTGCTCTAAGAGAGAAAACAGTTATTCTAGTGACTCATCAAGTGGAGTTCCTCTCAGAAGTTGATAAAATCCTGGTAAAGTATCTCATTTGGATGCCTAATATATACACATATATTACATTAGAACATAATTAATATGAAATATTATAACTCAAATTCTAGGTAATGGAGGGTGGAAAAGTTATTCAATCAGGTAGTTATGAGGATCTCCTGACAGCTGGGACAGCCTTTGAACAACTTGTGAGTGCCCACAAAGAGACAATTTCAGAGATGGATCAAAATAATGAAAACAAAGGAGGATCTGAAAATGAGGTTGTGGCTCATCCACAGGAGTCTCATGGTTTTCATCTCACTAAAAATCAAAGTGAGGGTGAGATCTCTACCAAGGGTCAACTTGGGGTGCAGCTTACACAAGAAGAAGAAAAAGTGATTGGTAACGTTGGATGGAAGCCATTCTGGGATTATATTTCCTTTTCCAGGGGGTTATTCATGCTGTGTTTGGTCATGTTAGGACAATCTGCTTTTGTTGCTTTGCAGACTGCATCAACATATTGGCTTGCTATAGCCATTGAAATTCCAAAAATAACTAGTGGCACCTTGATTGGAGTTTACTCTTTAATTTCATTTGTTGGTGCTGCTTTTGTATATCTAAGGTCTTACCTGACTGCACTTCTTGGATTAAAGGCTTCTACAACCTTCTTCTCTAGTTTCACTACAGCTATCTTTAAGGCTCCTATGTTGTTCTTTGACTCAACCCCTATAGGGAGGATTTTAACCCGAGTAAGATTTCTTCACTCCCACTGGGAAAAAAAATAAAAGAACCTATATAATTTCCTTCTCATATTCATTACTATTTAATCATCCCCCATATTTATGTCAATTTTTTCCTCTCTTGCAGGCTTCTTCAGATTTGAGTATTTTGGACTTTGATATACCTTATTCCATGACTTTTGTATTGTCTGTGGCAATTGAAATTCTGGTGACAATTTGTGTAATGGTTTCAGTCACATGGCAAGTTCTCATTGTTGCTGTTCCTGCAATGATTGCATCAAAATATATTCAGGTTTGTCCACTTTCTGATTTTTCTTGATTTTCCATTCTCCATCCCTGCTTAGATCATGGAGCTAGCAAGTTCTTAGTCTCTCTCCCTCTCTCTCTTATTTTTCTCTAAAAGGGATATTATCAAGCCTCTGCAAGGGAACTAATAAGGATCAATGGAACCACAAAAGCTCCAGTCATGAATTTTGCAGCTGAGACATCACTTGGAGTGGTTACTGTAAGAGCATTCAACATGGTGGACAGATTTTTCAAAAATTACCTAAAGCTGGTGGACACAGATGCAGCACTGTTCTTTCATTCTAATGTGACCATGGAATGGTTAATTTTAAGAATTGAAGTACTTCAAAATTTGACAGTCTTCACTGCAGCTTTGTTAATTATTCTACTCCCTCAGGGATACGTGTCCCCAGGTAATATTACATAAAAGGTTACCATGGCAAAGCTTTTGTTCATGCTAATAGTTCTTGGCAATTCTCCTTGTCTGTGCAGGCCTTGTAGGACTTTCTCTTTCTTATGCTTTCACATTGACAGCATCCCAAGTATTTTGGACTAGATGGTTTTGCAACTTCTCAAACTATATTATCTCAGTTGAAAGAATCAAACAATTCATTAACATACCAGCCGAGCCACCTGCCATTGTGGAGGATAAAAGGCCTCCATCTTCATGGCCTTCTAAGGGTAGGATTGATCTTCAAGCCTTAGAGGTAAAGTTACATCTTTGTCTTTTTTTCACCTCAACTTTTTTTATTTCTGACAAATTGGACAGAAAAATTAGTCTGATAACTGTTTTTCTACATGTTTTCAGATTAGATATCGTCCAAATGCTCCATTAGTTCTTAAGGGTATCACTTGTACATTCAAAGAAGGGAGTAGAGTGGGAGTTGTAGGAAGGACTGGAAGTGGAAAAAGTACCCTTATAAGTGCTTTGTTTCGCTTAGTTGAGCCTGCAAGAGGTGATATTCTTATAGATGGGATTAACATAGGCTCAATGGGGTTGAAGGATTTGAGAACAAATCTAAGCATCATACCTCAAGAACCAACTCTTTTCAAGGGCAGCATTAGAACCAACTTGGACCCTCTAGGCCTGTACTCAGATGATGAAATATGGAAGGTGAATGAACTAGCCCCCCAATTGAAAATTATGTTACATTTGAATACCATTTTCTTCTACATGAGTTTTTCAATATGCAAAGTTTTGATTAGATTCAATATTTGTATACAGGCTTTAGAGAAATGTCAGCTTAAGGAAACAATTAGCAGTCTACCAAGTCTCTTGGACTCTTCAGGTGAGCTAACTTCACAAACTTTACGCAACAAATCTGATATAGCAGTAACTTCTGGCTATTGAACCTAAATACAAAATTAGCTATTTCAATATCAAGATTTTGGAACAAATTAGCTATTGAAGTTTAGTTCTGACTAGTTTTAATTACAGTGAGTGATGAAGGTGGAAATTGGAGCTTGGGACAACGCCAACTGTTTTGTCTTGGAAGAGTACTACTTAAGAGGAACAGAATTCTTGTTCTGGATGAAGCTACTGCCTCCATTGACTCTGCCACAGATGCTATTCTACAAAGAATAATTAGACAAGAATTTGCACAATGCACAGTTATAACCGTGGCTCATAGAGTTCCAACTGTAATAGATAGTGACATGGTCATGGTCCTGTCTTATGGTATGTTAATTACTTCTTCTTTTCAATTTTTTCCTTTTTGTCAAATACACTACTTCTTTGTCTAATTCTGTGTCTTTCCTCATTTTTTTTTGGCCGGTGAATAAAGGGAAAATGTTGGAATATGATGAGCCTTCAAAGCTAATGGAAACCAATTCTTCATTCTCTAAGCTGGTTGCTGACTATTGGTCTAGCTGCAGGAAGAATTCCTCCCAAAACATTAGGAGTAGCCAGTAAGGGTGTAAATGGGCCTGACTAGCCTTAGCCTGACCTACAGCCCGACCTATGTTGAGCCTGGTCTGACCTGGCCTTTCTGCAAAATAGTATAGGCTAAGGTTTATAAGAAAGTCTTTTAACAAATAAGCCATAGACCATCTTTGTCAAGCCTGGCCTAAAGCCTCGTAGGCTGGCCTATTTAAATTTTTTTAAATAATATAATATATTTATTCTAGGTGGCAAAGTATCAACCCTAATTTCTTTTGAGCACCGCTGCTTCTAGGTGATTTTTCACTCTCGTCTCTAAGTTTCGTCTTTGGCTGACCCAATAATTGTATTTCTTTCTTGATTTTTCTCATTTCTTTGACTCTAATTCCTCCCTGATATACATTCTAGAGCTGGGGTATTATGTTGACTCTTTCTTATTTAACATTTTTTATTTCTTATGAGAAGTATTAGTGCATGCATGAATGAAACTTTCTTTACTCTATATACTACATAATTATTTTTTTTGCTTAGTATCTACGGTGGGAGGCCTACAAGGCCTGTAGGCTATATCAGACTTTCTATTTTTTAAAAGGGAAAAGTTCACCAATGCCATGTGGTTTGCTTCAAAATCATCTATGTCCCTGTGGTTTTTTTTTATCACATATACTCGTGTGCTTTGTAAAAAATAAAAAACCACAGGGGCATATGCGATAAAAAAACATACCTTTTTACAAACCACAGAGGCATATGTGATAAGAAAAAAATCACAGAGGCATTGGTGAACTTTTCCCTTTTGTAAAATAAGCCAGGTCTGGCCTATAAACAAAGCCTTTAATAGGCCAATAGGCAGATAGGCTGAATATTTTTTTACGTAGGCTTAAGCCAGGAAAGCCTAACCTGACTCATTTATACCCCTAATTAGCAGGCAGCAACAATGAATAATAACACTGGAAAGGAAGATCACCATATAAATTGAAGGAAAATGATTGACATGAAAACCATCATGCGAGAAAATTTAAGTCCTTCAAATTTTAAATGTATGTTCTTTGTACAATCCAACCTTTGGAATTGCATTATTTTGTCTTATATTGCAAAATAATAAAGAGATATATTTTGTTTAGTTATTTATTAAAAGAACAAAATTAAGAACATGAAGAGAAGATGGAAACTTCAAATACAATTGCTTCTGGCTAACAAAATTTATTATATGCACGTGTCGTCTGAAATATGATTCTAAATGTGAAGTATTTAATATATGACTAGCGTAGCATCAGTGCGGTTTTCCGCATGGATGCACTATAAAATAAACTCGTTTACTTAAATGAATGAAATTTAAGATTTCCAAACTCACAAATTATTTTATTATATATGCATCGACAAATTTTAAGCTGAAAAATATTTAATTTAAAAACAGATTATTTTTTTATTTTTATTTTTTACCCTATCCATCAATCACATAATGTCGTTACGCATGCTTTAAAAATAAAGA
>NW_026896153.1:0-205230 GCF_033153095.1 Gastrolobium bilobum
TGTGATTGATTTAATTGATTGCAAATTGCACAACAAGTTGTTGGCGCCGTTGCCGGGGATGATTTCTTTAAAGCTTTTTATTTAAGTGAAGAAATTCTCTCTCTCTTTCTATCTTTTCTTTTTCTTTTCTTTCACCTTTCTTCTTTTCTGTTTTCAAGTGTTAATTGCAGCGTTTGAGCAGTTCTCCATCCAAGCAAGAAGTGAACTTTAACCTTGAAACTGAAAGGACGTTGCAAGCTTGAAGGAGACAGCAAAGTCGTAGCAACGCTACAGCATTACCTGATATGGCAGCAACAATGGCAGGAGCAAGAGCTAGCAATGAAGAGCCAATTCAGTCTAAGATCTCAATCATAGGGCAAAGAATCCTAGCACTCAAGAACCTTCATTCTCCGATTGTTCAACCAGAAATTGCAGCAGCAAATTTTGAATTGAAATCGGTCATGTTTGACATGCTGGAAACAATTGGCCTATTCAATGGGATGCCTAGTGAAGATCCACTTTTTCATATCAAAAATTTCATGGAGGTAGCAGATAGCTTCAAGATACAAGGAGTTACATCAGATGCATTAAAGATGAAGTTATTTCCCTACTCTCTCACCAATGGGGCTAAGGTATGGCAGAACACACTACAACCTAATTCCATCCGTAGATTAGAGGACATGGCTGAAAAGTTTTTGATGAAATTCTTTCCTCCCACGAAAGCAATTCAGTTAAGGAATGATATAGCAGCGTTCCAACAATATGATGGTGAGACACCTTATGAAGCATGGGACAGATTCAAGGAATTGCTGCAGAAATGCCCTAATCATGGTATACTGAAATGGATACAAATGGAGACTTTTTACAATGGACTTAATAATCAAACAAGGGGTGCAGTTGATGCATCAGCCGAAGGAGCTCTCTTAGCTAGGACATTCACAGAAGCATATGAAATCTTAGAGAGGATGGCATTTAGCAATTACCAGTGGCCAACAAAAATAATGAATACACCAAAGAAGGCTGCTGGAGTGCTGGAGCATGATGATTTATTAGTATTGGCAGAACACATTTCATCTTTGAATGATACAATCAAGTCACTTAATCTGTCTGCTGATGCTAGAGCACAACAAGTGCATACCATAACCAATGTTATATCATGTGTTTTCTGTAATGGTCCTCATGTTTTTGATAACTGTCCAAAAATCCCTCGATCTGTTTGTTTTGTAGGAAGCTATAACATGAGCAATCCATATTCAAACGCCTACAATCAAGAATGGGGGAACAACTCAATTCTTTCATATTCACAAGGGCAGCAACAAGAATTCTCTGCTATAGCAACATATTCAAACATAATTTCACACCCTTCTGAATTTATGCAGCAGCAACAGCCTATTCAACAAGTTGATACATCAAATACACTGGAAAGCATACTGAAGGACTTTATGGCAAGAAGTGATTCCCTTATCCAGAACCAAAATGCATCTATCAAAAACTTAGAAACTCAGATGGGACAATTGGCAGAAGCAATCAACATCAGACAATATTACACACTGCCTAGCAGCACAGAGTATCCAAGGAGAAACGAAGAGGAGCACATCAAGGACATTGAAATAAATAATGGAGAAGAACATGCCAATGCTATAGCAATATCAGGTGGTAAAGCCGTAGATGAACCAGAAGTTATAAAGAAATACCATGAGCAGAAGCAGAAGGCATTAAATCATAATGAAGGAAATAAAGCTGCAAAAAAGGTGGAAATTTATGATCAACCCGAAGAACCTCAAATTGCTGGCACTGAGAGTACTGCTACAGCAAAACTACAGCAGGGTCAGACCGTCAGCAAGACAATTATACCACCATCTCCTTTACCTCCAAGGCTACAAAAGCAACAAGATGCCATGCAAAAAGAGCAAACCTTGAGTGATCTTGAGGCTAAGGTGAAATTGATGCCTATGACTCTACTAGAAAAAATGGGAATAAGAACATAAGGTCTGCAAAGATGACTCTGCATTTTCCTAATCGCTCCATCAAAGCATCAATTGGCATTGTTGAAAATATGAATGTCAAGATAGGCAGCTTTGCACACCAAGTAGATTTTGTGATGCTTGACATAGAGGAGGACCCTACTATTTCTCAATTTCTCGAGGACTCATTCTTTGATACTCAAAAATTTATGGTAGATATGTGGAAAAGTGATTTAATCTTAAAGATGGATGGAGATCAGGTGCATACCATTGAATATACGGAATATGGAATAACAAACCTCGATGTTCCTCAATCATTAAGGGTTGGAAGCAAGCCCAAGGTCAAGATGAAGGAGTCTACATGCGAGAAGAGTTGGATCGAAGAATCAAAGTTGTTCTTCGCTCTTTGTTTCAAACCTCCTTGATCATCAATCCAAGTTAGGCTGAAGACTATAAAATAAGCGCTTTTGGGAGGCAGCCCAAAGTTCAATTGGGAAGTTTTTAAAATTATGCAATTTAATTTCAGTATTTTAAATTCTTGCAATTTTTAATTTTCGTATTCTCAATTATTAGGATTAGGATAAGTTAGTATTCATGTTTCTTTTTAATTTTATTTAAGATGTTTTGCAGGAAGAAAAGGGTACTGATGCCCAAAAGAGAAGAACTCAAGCCACAGCAAAGGCTTGAGTTTGGAGTCCCCCAACCCTAATTTTTTTTTCTTTCACTCGAGGCAACCAAACTGAGTTTGGAGTGGCAACAATGGAGAAGCCAAGCACCCAAAGTGGAAAAAGCAAGGGAGTGATGAAGAAGAAGAAAGGGAAGAGGAGGTTGAGCAAAAAGACTAAAATATGGAAGACAACCCCTCGGACCAAGAAGAGCAAGATGAAGACTAGATCATAACTTGTAATAGTTTTGATTTAGAAGAAAAATATCTAGGTTGTATTGCTCTTTTATTTTTATTTTTATTTTTTGCTATATATGTAATCCCCTGCATCACTTATGAAGTTAATGAAAAAGATGAACATGTTTGCTAGTCAGTAGATTTTAAATTCGGTAAATTTAAATTTCTGTTTGTGTGAATAAAGAAGTTAGGTATATGTTACAGCATGAAAATAAGAAAAAAAGTTGGAAAATAAAGAGTAATAAGAAGTTAGAAATTAATGCTGCATCAATAAGGTAAAACAGATTGCATCCTTAGCTATGTTGTTATGATTTTTTTTGCTGTAGCAGGACAACAGTAGTTACGATGAGTGAGAGTAAGTGTTTTTCAACTTCAACTTGCAAAGCAATGGAGGCATGAATTGGAGGCTGACATTATCAAAGCAGAAAGCAACTGGAGTGATTGAACATGCAAGCACAAAGAATGACTTGAAAGCAAGAGAAGCCTAAAGAGTGGATTGCGGATGAGGACTTAGGATCCAAGTTTGATGCATTTGAATCTTACCGTATAAGTAAGTCTTGAAGGCTATAAGGGTGAAAGAAGCCGAGCTAAATCAAGTGCAAAAGCACAAGTGAAAAAAAAAGCCCCTCACAAAAAGAAAAATCAAGTCAAAAGCAAAAAAATAAAATAAGTGTCAATGCACATGAGCAAAGCTCACAAAAAATAAAAGAGGGAGCCAAAGTCAAAAGAAAAGCAAGCAAGGTGGACACTCGTTCCTTCAATTCTCTACATATGGGTCTTGATTCAAGTTTGGCAAAGTATGGATACAACAACTAAGTCTTATGATTCTTAGTTTGATGTTCTCAAGTGGATCAAGCCAACAAGGAAGTTCTTCAACACACATACTCAATACTCCAGAAGCAAGAAGCCAAGAGAAGAGAAGCTGACAAAGGTCCCAAAGTTGAAGTGTAAGCCAAGGTTGAAAGGCAACTCTCACGTGTACATTGCTATTGGAATGCTACATCAGAACTGCTCATCTCAATAATAGTCATTGCTGCAATTATGCTGTTGAATTTATGCAGGCCAATTAATCATTTTCTTCTTTGTTACTAGAGGACGAGCAACGTTGTGAGTTTGGAGTGTGATAACTCTCCCAAATGAGAGTTAATTTAGTATTTTTATGATGAATTTATTGCATAAATTCCATATAAGTTGACCTTTTTACATGATAATTGAGCTAAATATTGTATATTTGTGATTAAATGCTTTGAGATGACTAAGTATGGAAAATAAGATAATATTCCTTGATTTTATATAAGAAAAGATGACTTGTTGAGTGTTTGTCTTCGCAGGAAAAATGACGTAGGAATGTTGTAGCAGAGAAGCTGACGAGTTAATGATATAGCAAGCGCTATAGCATGACAGCGTGGACAAAGGAACAACCGAACTTTTGAATTTCAAAAGTTAGTTATTCCCCAACAATGCACCAGCAAGCAAGGGAAGTTTCTGAAGATTTAATTCAGAAATCACAAGGGTCAAAGACAAATTCAAAGATTGAATCTTATCCAAATCCCAAAGAACAAGGACAACAACCTTGATTCGGTTAACAACATTGGCACAAGAAATCCAAGAAGATAAAGATCATATCCAATTGAGTGCCAACAAATCCGAAAATCTCAAGAATCAAGGAAAACAAACTCAGCTCATACTCGGTCAACAACAACATTGGCACAAGGATTCCAAGAAGATCAAGATTTTATCCAACAAGTGCCAACAACCCAAGAATCTAGGGATACGATAAGGCTGCTGCAACAAGATTCATGGATTATAACTCTTAACCCTAAATCCCAAGTATCCAACCACTTTTCCTATTTAAAGAGGACTTCCCCCACGGATTCAAAAAGCGAGAGAGAGGTCAGAAAGGCAAGAAAGAAGGGAGGGGAAGAATGTAGTACCCCTCCCACGTTTTAGAGAGAGAAAGCAAGGTTCTTGGAGGAGGAAGAGCTGCTGGAGCAAGGTAGTGACGACGTTTTCCTACAGCATTCGTTTTCATCTTCTTTTCTGTTTTCCAATGAGTTCTTTCTTCCTTTTCTCTATTTTATTTAATTCCATTATGAGCTAAATTGCTCTATAGGTTATGTGATAAAGTACATATGCTGTAACATTGAGATGTATGCCTAAACTTTGTTTTTATTAATGTTTAATTAGTTATTCAACGAGTTTGCTTAATCTTATTCATGTGTGCATGTCGAGAGATACATATATGATATTGAGGAGGTTAGGGCCGAGAGGTTTTCGAATCCAGACCCTTGTTGAATTGTGTGGATTAATTAGGTTAATATAACTTGATTAAGTTGTGGGTAGAGAGATCATTCACACCACATAGCCTAGAACTTGAACTTGAACTTGAACAATTCAGTAATTAGTTTGGCCATAGAGATGTGGAAATTAGTTATTGGGTATATATGTTAGGTTGGCCAAAAGGCCCAGCATACCTTAGTGTTCGGTTAGTAATTAAGCATTGATATAGCATCGTTAAAGCATCGTTTCGGTATTGCTGTATCAGGGAAATTGAATCTGACCTATATCTCATCCATCATCTTAGTAATCAGTTTTGTGCGAGCAATGGGATTGTAAGACAGAAGACTACGCCCTACTCACCTCAACAGAATGGGGTGGTAGAGAGGTTGAATCAATCTATCATGGAGAAAGCACGGAGTATGCTGAGCGGTGCAGGCTTGGCAGCTGATTTTTGGGCGGAGGCAGTGGCTACTGCTTGTTATCTGAAGAACAGATCTCCTACATCGGCCTTGAAGGAGAAGACTCTGTATAAAGCACTATTTGGAAAAAGGCCAAACGTATCTCATGTCAGAGTGTTTGGCTGTGAAGCATATATGCATTTACCCAAGGAGAAAAGAAGCAAGCTTGACAGTAAATCTGAAAAGTGTATCTTTATTGGGTACAAGGATGGCGTAAAAGGTTATAAGTTGTGGAATCCGGATACTAGAAGTGTAACTTACAACAGAGACGTTATATTCAGGGAATGTAAGTTGAATCAAATTTTTCCTGAAGCTCCTGAAAAGTCACAGACAGTGGAGTTGGATGTGGGTTTGAAAGATGATACAACAAACTCACAGGTTGAATTGGAAAATTTGAATTCTGAAGCTGCTGAATATAACGAGGTAGAGGATGAATTTTCTGAAACCGAGGCTGAGGTTGAAGCACCAGTGCTGAGGAGATCCACGAGGGAAAGAAGACCATCTGAAAGGTATACACCTGAAAATTATATCTTGTGTGCTAGTGATGATGTTTGTGCATTTAGTATTACAGGTGATGATCCGAGCACCGTAAGACTAGCTAGGAGCTCGGAGGATGCCAAACAGTGGGAGGAAGCTATGAAAGAAGAGATGAAATCTCTGATGAAAAATCAAACTTGGAGTTTGGTGAATCTACCTGCAGACCGAAAAGCAATTGGTTGCAAGTGGGTGTTCAAGAAGAAAGTTGGTGCCAATTGGTAGATTGAGCGCTACAAGGCTCGATTGGTTGCAAAGGGATATTCACAGACATAAGGGGTTGATTATGGTGAGGTATTTTCACCTGTTGCGAAGTTAAATTCCATAAGACTGGTTTTGTCTGTAGCAGCTGCATATGACCTAGAGGTGGAGCAGCTGGATGTGAAGACGGTTTTCCTTCATGGTGATTTGGAGGAGGTTATTTTCATGAAGCAACCAGAGGGGTTCAATGCAAGAGGCAAAGAGGAGCTAGTCTGCAAGCTGAATAAATCTCTGTATGGCCTGAAGCAGTCCCCGAGGATGTGGTACATGAAGTTCGACACTTATGCGGTGAAGCTTGGCTTTGACCGTTGTGATGTTGATCACTGTGTTTATGTGAAAAGGTTAGAAGGTGACTTTGTTATTCTAACTTTGTATGTTGACGGCATGTTACTCGCTGGAAACAGTTTGAAGATGATCAGCACTATTAAAGGACTGCTAGCAAAGCAGTTTGAAATAAAAGATCTAGGCGCTGCAAATGTGATCTTGGGTATGCAGATTAAGAGGGAGCGTGACAAAGGAAGATTATGGTTAAGTCAGCAGAAGTATATAGAGGATGTTTTGAAGAAATTCAAGATGACTGACAATTGCAATTAAAATAAAATATCCTCTGATCTGTTGGGTATGGCTCATGTTTCGCATGTTGATGAGGGCCCTAATTATCGGGGTCAGCAGAAAGGTAGCGGGGGTCCGGGGGGCAACGCCCCTAGGCTCGTAGAGGCTAGGTACTGTTGTGGCCTCTATTTTATTGTAATTTTCTTAGCAATTTGGCCTTGGGCCCATGAATAGCTGCTGTTAGGGTTTTCTAATCCTATTTATATTTTTCTTGTAAACCAAGTGACTTGTAACGAGTGGCGGCGAGGTGAATATAGTACAGACAAGCTGGACGTAGCCTAAATTGGGTGAACCAGGGTAAATCGCTGTGTCTATTCTCTCTCTTTTTCTTTTCCGTTTTCAATTTGTGTGTTGTCAATTTCCAACATGATCCCCCTTGAGTAGTTTAAATTAATTTCAATAATAATTCACCTCAATTATTTCAAACAATTTTATCTTCTTATTAAGTGGTTGTTAAATCCTTATACTTGAGTGCCTTTAACCCAATTGGAACCATAATGTCTTAGTAATTCCTTTCATATTAAGCCTTAAACGCGATGAATTATAAAAGTTTGCAATTCCTACAAGTCTATGTCTTGATCATGCAAAAACTGGTGTTTACCTTTGTCAGGATTAAAATTTTAATATGTCTATTGTGAACCCTAATCCTCAAATCCCTATATGAGTGATCAAGTCATACAAGAATGCATAAAATTATTCCAAGGTAAAACACAAATAATTTGAGACAATCTATGAAAGAAACAATTTAAACCAAACAAGGATTCACGTTAGATTCATAACCCTAACTACAAAAGAAACTTAGCCACACATAGCTGGCTTCTTCAAGTCTTCTCTATCTCAGAAATTCTCCAATCTCTAGCAAAAACTCCTCTCTTTTTGAATGTGTCAACCTCTTTCTGTTTCCAAGAGTTACCTTTTTATAATGATGAAACCATATCTTTTAATTTTTCATAATATCTTCAACGGAATCTTCACTAGAATTTCCAATCATATCTTTAATCAAATCCTTAAAATTTCCTCTTTTATATTTAAAGGAAAATTTTCCTTAAAAATATTTCAAGAGGATATTCAATAAGATCTTCAATCAATTATATGATTCAAAAATTCCAAAATAAATCCACTTGAGCTCTTCAATATATCTTTTTATTGAGCTAAAAATTACTGCAAAATATAAGAATTTTTATGAGAATATAACTGAGAATAAAATAACACTTTAATTATAATTCTTATAACTTTTAATTATTTTAAATCAATTTCATACTCATATTAACCCTTAATACATAATAAATTGGAGACACATCAAATAATTCCCAATTTTAGTCATTGCTTACTCAGCAATAGACTAGAATAAATAATATGAACCAGGAAAGTGACTTGGGAGAAGACTACATGAAATTCAAGCATAACATTGCATCAAACTAGTAATTTAAAGAAGATGCTCAAGAGAATACTATGCTAAGCATGAATGACTACCAATATTGAGAACTTCAAACAATAATTCCAATTTTTCAATAGGAGTAGAATCTAACTTGAGTACCCCTCACTAGGATAAACAAAACACTCGTCACTCAAGTGTTTGGGATAAAATCACTCAATCCATCAGTGTAATAGTACTACCATAGGCTTGATTCTATTCTCAAGTTCCTAAAGATGAGGAACACCGATAACATGCACAAATTAATTAAAAGGTCTTTTCAGGGTTGTAACGTGGTCTGGTATGAGGGTAAAAATATTTGGGAAATAGCTAAATTACTTATATGAGATTGAAATACATTATTCAGTATAAAATCAGTCAATTCACATACATTCTTTCACTACTTCTTCTCTTTACCTCTTTTTTTTCTAACTTCATACTTTTCTCCCTTCTATCACCTTCTTATTTTCTTAGTTGCTGCATTTTTAGAAAATAAAATAAAATAAAATAAAATAAAATGCATTTTCTTTTTTTTCTTTTTTTTCTATTTTTTTTTACACAAACTACTTCAACTTTATTTAATATTTTTCTTCCTCACTTTGAGCATTATTCCCCTCTTTTCATTACTTAACACTATTCATAATAGCTTCACCTGAATATTTGTTAAGTCTTTCAATCTCATTCATAGGTGGAATAATTAAGGATAGGAGTAAGTAACAATATGGTTAAATAAAAGAAAAATAAGTCTTGGGATCAAAGGGGTTAGCAATGGAAAATTTATCAGATGGTCTATTTGGCCAAGTGGTTATATAGAATAAAATACCTTTGTCTTCTCAATCTATGCATGCATCAAGAGAGAAATGGAGCAAGTTCTAGAGTACTACTATAGTTAGGTATCTCAATAAGAAAACTATATTATTTAGGCTCAAACCTCACATGTTGTGGTATCAAGCTAAAATTTTATTTTCTAAATTCTAAATCATTGTATTATCCAAAAGTTCACAAAAGAAAATCACTCAAACTAGCCATCATATTCTCCTAAATAAGGTTCAATGCAATATCTTGACAGAAAAATCATTGTGAACCTTCACAGTGTCACTTGTACTTCCTAGATTCTATTCAAGTTTATTAACTAATTCAGCTCATGCTAATTCAAAAATAGCATTCAGAGACCAATAGAATAATAAAAGAAAACTAGAAATGAAATTAAAATAAAAAAATCAAATAAAAAAGGTTGAGATATCTCCCCTTAAATTGAAAATTCTTGTTGAGTCTCTTTCTCTTGGTGTCTACTTCTCAGTCAAAGCATGTTATGCGCCCACAATTCCCAGATTTATAACATTGTTGTCATTAGCAATAAATTCTAGACGCAAGGCGAATCAATTCCGCACACTTAGATAATAAACTTGAAGGAGAAAGTCATCATATTCTCATACTGTTGATGGACTTCTTTCTCGTTCCTTTCCTCAACCTTCTTTTCAACAATGTAATAGACTTGATCTTCAGGTTGAGGTATAGGTAATGGAGATTCATTTGTAAGCACCTTGAATGTTGCTCATTCTTCATCCATACGCAGTATCAACTCACCCTTAGGTACATCGATTAGCGCTCCCGAGGTTGCTAAGAATGGCCTTTCGAAGATCTTAGGCACGTTGGCATCTTCATCAATGTCAAGGATAACAAAATCAGCATGAACTAGAAAAATTTATCTACCTTGACGAGCACATCTTCCACAATACCATGCGCTTGTTTTGTTGAGCGGTCGGCCAGTTGAAGATTCATCCTGATTAGATTTACTTCATTAATTCTCAGCTTCTTCATCAGGGACAGTGACATCACATTGATGCTGGCACCAAGATCGCATAAGACTTTCTCTATAGTTATCTTGCCAATGGTGCATGGAATGCTGAAACTCCCCATATCCTTTAGTTCTAGAGTATCTTACTCGGTATGATAGCACTGCACTCCTCTGTTAGAACAACGGGTTCATCCTCTATGAGCTTCTTCTTCTTAGATAAGATCTCCTTCAAGAACTTGGCATACAAAGGCATTTGCTCTAAAGCTTCTGCAAAAGGAATGTTAATATGCAGTTTCTTAAAAATATCTAAAATTTAGACCATTGCTTCCTTTTCTCATGTTGCTTGAGCTTCGCGAGATAATGAGGTTTCTTAAAGTGTGAAAAGTCTCATTGCTTCTTTTGAACTGCAGGAGTTTGCTCGTTTGCTCCTTTGCTTCTTCCTTATCCTTTTGAACTTGTTCATCCTTGCTTGTAGAATCTTCAACTTCCTCTTTTTCTAGCTCCTCGCTCCTGGTAGTAAGGGCATTGCAGTTCTCCCTCGGGTTAATTATGGTGTCACTAGGGAATGTTCCTTGACTCCTTTCAGCTAGTTGTCTTGAAAGTTGGCCAATTTGACTCTCCAAGTTTCTCATAGATGCATCTTGATTTTTGTGGTAAGACCTTATCTCTTGGATGAATGCATCAGTGCTCTGCATGTGATCATTAATAGTCTTGGTCAACTGCAGCAGTGCTTTCTCCAGCTCAGAAGGATTGCTTTGTGGAAGAGGTTGAGGTTGCAACTGTTGTGGTGATTGATATGGAAAGCTTGGATTATTCTTCCCTCTTGGATTGTAAGCATCACCATAGGGACTGCTCTGGTTCCTCTGAGGGTTCTCCATGTAGTTGACTTGAGCTGATTTTGTTCTAACCAGGGCATCACAATTCCTAGAATCATGATTTCCTCTACAATACTTACAAGCTAGTGGTTGAGCTTGATTAGCAGAAGCTTGAAAATTCTCAAACATGCTAGTGAGATTTGCAATTCGTTGAGATATGAGCTTTTGTTGTGCTAGCATTGCATCATTGCTCTCCAACTGGAAGACTCTTTTCTTGGTTTGCATTTAGCATTCTCTAATGAAGCCATGGATTCAAACAACTCTAATGTTTGAGTTGGTGTCTTCTGTCTTATGGATCCTCCTGCGGCAGCATTGATCATCATTCTTGAGAACGATGTGATCTCGTTGAAGAATAGACGAACTTTCTCCCCGGGTCGTAGCTCATATTGAGGACATCTCCTCAGCAACTCCTTGAATCTTTTTCATGCAGCACACAAGGTCTCTCCTTCATGTTGAATAAAGTTGGTGATCTCATTCACCATCTAGTTGTACTTGGTCA
Source organism: Gastrolobium bilobum (assembly GCF_033153095.1). Lineage (NCBI taxonomy): Eukaryota > Viridiplantae > Streptophyta > Magnoliopsida > Fabales > Fabaceae > Gastrolobium > Gastrolobium bilobum. The sequence continues at coordinate 11,576 of NW_026896153.1, forward strand.
TTGGAAAGAACTGAGCTAAAAACTTTACAGCCAAGTCATCCCAAGTACATATTATTATTTTGGAAAGGTTCATATTTAAGTTGAAATTCTATCATAATTTGTTAGAAATTTCTTTAAACATAGTTACAAATTATGAAATTAGTATTAACTCTATGATTTGATCTTAAAATCTTATGTGGTAAAGTTTTATTAGACTATATTAATCAATTTGTACGCCGGTTGCAACTTAACGCGAGTAGTGCCATAAACATTCAAAAATTAATGTAGGAAACAGACTACGCTAGATGCATTTCTCTCATATTAGATATTTCTATGGAATGCGAAAATAACGCAAATAAAAATGGGGTAGTAGAGAAAACGAATGGAATATTAAACTTTTCGAATATAAAAAATGGGTCTTTCCAATTTTTCGAAACTACTTCATGTCCCAAGTTATGTTCACAGAACTAACCAATACTTACACTTCCTCAGCCACTGCAACAAGAGTTAGACCCCTTGAGTCCAATAAGGCCTGCTCCACCGGTGGTTCCACGGTTTTTAAAAGCCTTCAAGGGATGAATGAAGAAAGAAATGAAAGTTTGTTCTCCAAAAAAAAAAAAAAAAAAATGAAAGTTGAAAACACCTCAATTTTTAAATTTAAATTTTTTTAAAAAATATGAGAATCCTTCTAGAAACCCGGGCATATGTACAGTGGAGCAGGGCCCATTTTAAATGAGGTTATCTTAAGTCTCATTTGTGGGTCCAAAGAATAATAAAAATTGCTTCTAGAAGAAAAACCCTCGTCGTTAGCATGAGCCAACTATTATGGCACACATTTATAAAACAAAATATAATAATTTAATTGTTAAAACAATTAAATTATAATAATTTAATTGTTTCGAGATTTTTTTAATATATACCTGAAGAGAATCTTTCTGTTACGAGGGACAAGAATTTAGAAATAGAGGGTAAATTGTAGATTATTAAAGACTTGGAGTCATAGGTAGAGGTGCAGACTGTGGCATGCTCTGGTGAATGGTCGTGGTCATGAATCTGCATTCCATATTGACATTTGATTCTGATAGAATGCAACATTCGAATCAGTGAAAAAATTATTATATGCTGATTTCTCTGGCCATTGCATTAATGTATTTTTCCAAATTGAATCAAGTTTATTTTTTGTAAATAATGAATCATATTTTGACTCATACAAGGAACGACTCGTCTGATTAGTTCTCTCATGTCCATGTTCTATCACATTGGTCCACACTAGGTCCCTACCTTCCAGAAGCTTTCTCGCGGACCACATATTTAACTCTTAACTTTCATTTTCTTCCACCGATATATATATATATATATATATATATATATATATATATATATATATATATATATAAGGTAAGATTTTTTGACACCAGTGTTAAATTTGAAATTTGACACCTCATCTGAGACCCATTAGATCAAAAAAGATCAATGACTTTAATTTGTAAGCATGTGACACCATTGATCTTTTTTGATCTAATGGCTCTCAAATGAGGTGTTAAATTTTAAATTTGACACTGGTGTCAAATATATATATATATATATATATATATATATATATATATATATATATATATATATATATATATATATATATATATATATATGGAAAAACAATTCTCAAACAGCTTGAGATAAGTTTATCTCTGGTAAGCCCAAAACTACGTCGTATTATTTATTTATTTCCTTATATTAATTGATTCACAATTGAATGGTTATGATTCCCCTTTTCTCTCTCTTTCTTTATCATCATTGATCCATCTTTGTACGATTATGATTTAGTAGCCGGAGATAAGATTATATCAAGCATCTTGAGAAACGATAAGTCCATATATATATATATATGAGAAAAATATTTCTCAAGTAGCTTGAGATATATTTATTTCCGTCAACTTCAAAACTACGTCATTTTATTTATTTGTTTTCTTATATTAATTGATTCACCTTTGAATGGTTATGATTTTATTTTTCTCTTTACTCCTTTATCACCATTCATCCATGTTTGTACGGTTATGATTTAATAGCCGGAGATTAAGTTATCTCAAACAGCTTGAGATAATTTTATCTCCAGCCACTAAATCATAATCGTACAAAGATGAATCAATGATGATAAAGAATGAGAGAGAACACTAAATGTTAGTATATTCCCATCTCAAAATATATCTTATATAGAAAGAAAATAAATAATCATAATTAACGACACTCAAAGAGTTGAAAGTGAGTGCTATTAATTAATTAATTCGTACAAACATAACCTAGCTAGCTAGTTTCAATTTGCATTGATAATCTTAAGAGGAATAAGTAATTAATTTGTATTCATTGTGAATTTGTTTTCTTTCTAAGCTTAACCCACCATGTTCATGTGTTCTAACGCTGATGAGATGCGTTAGTTAATTCTTATTTTTAGATTCATTACACATTTATTATTAAGTGAACTAATCCTTTCATACACCGATACACGAGATATTATGATTAGAATTTTAGGAAGTATAGTTCATTGATCAGTATTCTAACCCTTATGGCCGGCCACTCATTAGTTGTTTCCATTTAGGTTATTTTAATTTTCATTCTTTTTTATTAAAATATTATAAGAAAATATTAACCTAACTGTCAATCTGACACAAGTTTAAAATAATTATATGATTTCTTAAATTTTGTATTCTACAACATGTTGAACTAAATATCTTGTAATGAGGCCATAAGCTATGTCTAGAGCACTTATCTTTTTCTTAGTGTGGACATGCATGGTGTTCCGTTGCGTTCGGTATAACCAATATTTCATTCGCTTTCTTTTAATCGTTACTTTATATAACAATCAAAATCATTGTGGTGATGGTGCTGTCAAACTCATTATCCTAATCCTTAATTTGTTTAATTGTGAGATGGTCATTCAATTATTATTCTTACATCCTCTAATCATAGAGTTAAGCAGCGGCACTAGATTCTTACAATCAAAAAATGAAAAAATGAACTTGGGCTAGATTATTATTATTTGTTTGTTTGTTCTTTTCTTCAAAAAATTCGTAGCCAAGGAAAGCTTAGATGCGAAACAATAACTTTTACCCAGTTAATGCTAATTTTCGAATATGTTGTTGAAACTAATTTTTGAGACATTCAATTAAAAAGTTTATTTTTGTTGCGTGACAATAAAACCAAGTTTATTTTTATTTATTACAAAATACTTGTATTATTTCGGGAATGTTAATATTTAAGCGAAAACTCTATCATAATATTGTTAGAAATTTCTCTAAATATAGCTAGAAAATATGGAATTAGTATTAACTCTATAATTTGATGTTAAAATCTTATGTGGTAAAGTTTTATTAGACTATGTTAATTAATTTGTACGCCGGTTGCAACTTAGCGTGAGTAGCGACATAAACATTTAAAAATTAATGTAGAAAACAGACTACACTATATGCATTTCTCTCATATTAGATACTTATTTTTAAGCAAAGACCAAATATCGTTGATCAAAATGGGGAAGCAGAGAAAAAAAAATTAGAATATTAAAATTTATGTTAGAGAAGTAAAATATAAAATTATTAAAGACCCATAACTTACATGTTTAAGGTTTTAGTTAAGATGATTGACCCTCATTTTCAAGTAGAATTAAGTTAACACATGATAGAACAAAAAAATGGGTTTATATAATATCCACACTTCAAGTCCTTAAGGCTCTTAGATAAGAAGATGTATTAGAGAGGTGTAATATAAATTATTGAAGACTCATCACTTACGAATTCGATCAAAACGTCACGAGTTTGATATGAACCTCATTTTATTAATAAATAATTAAATATTATGAAGTTTTTTAACATAAGTATCATCTACCTTTCAAACTCGATAGGTTCTCGTGTGTTGTGTTGGGTATATTAAAGAAATATATAAATCATTAATGTAACCTAATCTCACCGTTTAAATTTTTCGATTGAAATGATTCTTTACACTTTAAAATATAAAAATGGGTCTTGCCAATTTTTTGAAACAACTTGATCATATCCCGGCTTATCAGTAGCAGAGCCACTTGTTGCTCAGGTGGTGCCTTGACATCTGTTAATTTTCAAAAAAGGTATAATTTTTTTAAAAAATTATGGTACAACCTTAATAATAGTTGAGTTTTTATAAATAATACAACTTTAACACTGGTTGAATCTATGTGATTGAGTCTTTTAGCACTAATTGAGTTTTACTTCTAGCTCCACCACTACAACTTATGTTCATGGAACTAACCACTGCTTCCACTTCCTCTGCCTCTGCAAACAACAAGAGCTAGACCCATTAGTTCCAAGATGGCTTGTCCACTAGTGGTTCCGATATAGGTGCAGTTGATTCAAAAACTCCGATTAATGGCAGAGCATGAAAATTTTGTGAGAGGATGAATAATTCAAAATTTATATTAACTAAAGTAAAACCATATAATAGCGACAAAGAATAAAGGAAATCATATTCTTATGTTGTTGTAAAAAAAATTATCCTATGTCATCCATTATAACTATATATTTCGGAAATTATATAATTATAATATTAAAAAAAAATCTCTCTTAAGAAGTTGTCAGCTGATGTGAAAAGAGAGAAAAATAATTTTAATATTATAATTATATACTTTCAAGAATATATAGTTATAATGAGTGACATAAGATAAAAAAAATTTGCAGCAATATGAGAAAAAAAAAACCTAAAGAATAATATTAATGATAAACGAGGACTAACTTATGTTATATCATTTTTTTAGATCTGATTGTAATTTAAAATGAATCTTGACGAATTTGAAAGGGATAATAAAGCGTCAATTCAATCCAAAAATTTAAATTTACAAGTAATACACCTTTAATAGTTTTATATTATATCTCTTTAATACACTCATTATATAAAAGGTCTTTGAGCGTAAAACGTGAATATCACACCGACTTAATTTTTGATTCTACCTTATGATGAATTTATTATAGCATAATGATACGGTAGCAAGAAGGGGAGCCAGACTCAAGGGTAGTCCAACATGGGTCAAAGACTTTGTCTTATAAGCCCACTGGCTGTTATAGAATAGTTAAAGGAAAAGCCCAATAACATTGTAAAGTTACGGTTGTTAACAGTTGGGGAAGATTAGTTGGTAATGCCTACGTGGCTTGGGAAGCATGTATAAAGGGAAGTTAGTTGTATGGAAACGGTTTATCTTGGAATTGCGGAATAAACAGATTGTTCTTGTTCTTGTTACTCAATACAGTTTCTCTTCTGTATCATTTGGTGCTTTCACTGAGTTTTGAACTCCTTCATTCTTCCCGAAATGAAGATGCAGGAGCTTGCTGATGAATTTTCACAGTATCGTGACCAAACGAATCAGCGTTTTGAGCAGTTATTGCTCACCATGGAATCCAGGTTTCAAGAAGTTCAATCGAACTTTCGCGAATTGTTGACGCATGGGTCAAAATCGGCAGGTGCTACTCCGCTGCATAGTTCTCATCATTCTAGTGGCGGTGAACATTCCGGGGGACATCATGAGGATCCTAGGGCTGTGTTGAAGTTTGTGAAACCCGAAATACCCAAATTTGATGGGTCTGAACTGAATACTTGGATTTTCAAAGCAGAATTGTTTTTTAAGATCCAACAGGTTCCAGAGACATTCAAGGTGGATCTCGCTGGTTTGCGCATGGATGGTGTTGCTGCTGATTGGTTTCAGTGGATTTCAACAAGTGGAACCATTATATCTTGGGAAACATTTGTGAAAGCGGTACGTGAACGCTTTGGCCCTTCTAGTTATAAGGATATTCGAGGAACGTTGGCTAAATTGATGCAGAAAGGTTCTTTGGCTGAGTACATGGCTGAATTTCAGAAGTTGATGAACCAGGTAACCAATGTGGGTGATGATTTGTTGATGACATTTTTTATTGCTGGTTTGCAATCTGATCTTCAAGGTGTTGTCCAATTACGTTGGCCAACTACACTGCATCAAGCTATGCAGTTAGCTATTGCTTATGATAGCCATCATTGTGAATTGAGGTCTTCTCTTACGACTCCACAAAGGAAGTTCTTTCCAAAGACCAATTTCGCTGATAAGGTAGTTTCTTCTTCATCACCTATTGCATCACAGAATAGTGCTCTGTCTACTACTGCTACTGAATCCTTGCCAATTAAGAAATTGTCTTCTGATCAATTAAGACAAAGGAGGGAATTGGGATTGTGTTATACATGTGATGAAAAATGAACCAATAAACATCGTTGCAAGTCCAAAATGTTATTCATGATTGTAGATGAGGATGATCAAGAAGGGGAATCTGAGGAGGAGATTTTGTGGTGTCAAACTGATAATTCAGGTCCTAAAATAGATGCTGCATTGCATTCTTTATCGGGTCCTGCTGATGCTAGGTCACTAGTACTGATTGCCTTGGTTAATAGTCGCGAGGTTCAGGTGTTGATTGATTCTGGCAGTTCACATAGCTTTATCAGAAGAGATTTAGCTACTCAACTTCACTTACCAATAATCAAATCTCCAAAGATGAGGGTTTTTATGGGTAATTGTGAGTTTTTAAAGTGTGACAAAAAATGTCCTAAGGTGAAATTGTGTATTCAAGGGCATTGTTTCGAAACTGATTTATTTGTGGTGGACCTCTGTGATCTCAGCATAGTGTTGGGGATGCAATGGTTGGTGACTTTGGGCAGAGTTACTCACCATTATAAGGAGTTGCTGATGGAATTTCTTTGGCAAGGGAAACTCATTACATTACAAGGTGGTACCCAATTACAGAATTCCGAGTCTGATGTTATTGCTGACACCAACTGCCATTTTCTCCTAAGCCAAGACCAAGGTATCCAAGAAGAGGTACTTCCTGAATTGTTAGCTTTACAAGATAAGATCCCTTCATCCTTGTGGTCTATTTTGGTTGACTGTCAGCAAGTGTTTGCTACTCCTAAGGTGTTACCCCCTTTTAGGGACAGTACTCATGCCATTCAGCTATTAGATAATTCTCAATATGTTAAGGTCAAGCCTTATCGGTACCCTTATCATCATAAGGCCGAAATTGAGAGACAAGTTGCTGAGTTATTGAGCAATGGCTGGATACAACACAGCCATAGTGCCTTTTCTTCTCCGGTGTTATTAGTTCGAAAGCAGGATCAATCTTGGCGAATGTGTGTAGATTATAGGGCTTTAAATGCTATGACCATCAAAGATGCTTTTCCTATTCCAACCATAGATGAGTTGTTGGATGAGCTTTTTACAGCTAAGGTATTTTACAAGCTTGACTTGCGTTCCGGTTATCATCAAATACGTATGAAGCCCGAAGACATACATAAGACAGCTTTTAGAACTCATGAGGGCCACTATGAGTTTAAGGTGATGCCTTTTGGTCTCACTAATGCTCCTGCCACTTTTCAAGCCCATGAATGGTATTTTTCGTCCATTTTTAAGGAAATTCATTGTAGTATTTTTTGATGATGTGTTGATTTATAGTGTATCCTTGGAGAAGCATGTTGATCATTTGCAGATAGCATTGACTTGTTTGCTACAAAATTCGTTTTTCATTAAACTCAGTAAATTTGGAGTGGGTGAGATAGCCTATTTGAGACATGTGGTTTCTGCCACTGGTGTTAATGTGGATGTCAAAAAATTGCAGCTATGATAGATTGGCCAATTCCCAAGTCAATCAAGCAATTGAGGGCTTTCCTTGGTTTAACAGGATACTATAGAAGGTTTGTTAAGAGCTATGCTTCTTTAGCTCATCCTTTAACTGAATTACTTAAGCAGGACAAAATTACATGGACCACAGAAGCTGATTTGGCTTTTACACAATTGAAGACAGCAATGTCATCTACTCCCATATTACAGTTGCCTGACTTTACAGCACCTTTTATAGTGGAATCGGATGCTTCAAATATTGCTGCAGGTGCAGTTTTATTGCAAGGTGGGAAGCCAATCTCTTTTTTAGCAAGAAATTTGGTCCACGCATGGCTGCCTCATCAGCATATGTTCGAGAATTGTATGCCTTGACTGAAGCCATTAAGAAATGGAGACATTACCTCCTTGGATCTCATTTTGTGATCAAAACAGATCATCAAAGTTTAAGGGAATTGCTCCACCAAAATGTCCATACTGCAGATCAGCAAAAGTATCTTTACAAATTAATGGGCTACAATTTTACAATTGATATGAATCAGGGGTTTCGAATATAGTTGCAGATGCTTTATCCCGACAATTTCCTGATGACGATAAGGCAAATATACATACTTTGAGGTCAGAACCAACATTGGAAATTTGGGAACAAATTAAGGAAGAGCATAAACAGGATACTGAATTGTTGGCCCTTCATAAAGCTTTAGAAGAAGGGACATATACTGGTCCTGCAATTTCCAAAAGACATGGTATGCTTTTTATTAACAATAGATGTATGTTGGGATCCCGTTCTCCTCTTAAGGCAATATTATTACAGGAAGCTCATTGCACACCCATAGGAGGTCATGCTGGAGTTCAACGGACCTATTTACGTTTGTCCACATCCTTCTTTTGGAAGAATATGCGCAGTGATGTGAAGCAGTTCATTCGAAACTGTACTGTGTGTCAGCAAATTAAGACATCAACTTAAGTGCCATGGGGATTGTTGCAACCTTTGCCTATTCCAAATGCTATCTTTGATGATCTCACACTGGACTTTATTACAGCTCTTCCTCGATCTCATGGTTTTACTACAGTCTTGGTTGTAGTGGATAGACTATCCAAATATGCTCATTTTGGACCTCTTCCTTCATCCTACACAGCAGCAACAGTGGCCCAGCTATTCTGTGACTTAGTGGTCAAACATCATGGGTTTCCTAGAACTTTATTGTCTGACCGCGATCCAGTGTTTATGAGTAAGTTTTGGCGCCATTTATTTCAGTTGAGTGGTACTAAACTCCTTGCAACTTCAGCTTACCACCCACAAACTGATGGTCAATCGGAAGTTACAAATCGATATTTGGAGCAGTATATGCGAGCATTTTGCTCTGAACTGCATTCTCAATGGTCCCAGATGTTGTGTTGGGCAGAATTGCATTATAACACATCAGTGCATTCTGCTCTTAATATGTCACCTTATCAAGCAGTGTTTGGGAAGATTCCACTCCTCATTCCACAATATGAGAAGGGTGTTGTCCAGTTAGAGGCAGTAGATGTGATGCTCCAACAGAGGCAAGAGGTGTGGGATTATTTGAAGCTTCAGTTACAAAGAGCTCAGGCCCGTATGAAGCATCAAGCTGACAAACATAGGCAGGAACGTCTCTTTAAAGTTGGTGACAAGGTCTTAATCAAGTTACAACCTTATCGCCAATTGTCTGTTGAGAGAAGATCCAATCATAAGTTAGCCAAACGATACTTTGGTCCTTATGTTGTCGAGCAAGTCATTAGTCCTGTAGCTTATCGATTAACTCTACCCGCGAGAAGTATGATTCATCCAGTGTTTCATGTTTCAGTGTTGAAACAATTTTATGGCCCTAATGCTGTTAGTTGTGAACCTTTGCCATCAGTAAGTGTGCAGAACAAACCGGTTCAACAACCTCTCGCCATTTTAGACTCGCGGGAAATGCTGGTCAATGGTGTTCCACAGCAGCAACATTTGATCCAGTGGTCAGCTACGGTTCCGGAGGATGCATCATGGGAAGCAGCTGCCGAATTGCGCAAGACGTATCCACAATTGCACCTTGAGGACAAGGTCACCGTCGAAGGGAGGGCAGTTGATACGGTAGCAAGAAGGGGAGCCAGACTCAAGGGTGGTCCAACATGGGTCAAAGACTTTGTCTTATAAGCCCACTGGCTGTTATAGAATAGTTAAAGGAAAAGCCTAATAACATTGTAAAGTTACGGTTGTTAACAGTTGGGGAAGATTAGTTGGTAATGCCTACGTGGCTTGGGAAATATGTATAAAGGGAAGTTAGTTGTATGGAAACGGTTTATCTTGGAATTGCGGAATAAACAGATTGTTCTTGTTCTTGTTACTCAATACAGTTTCTCTTCTGTATCACATAAAGTAATAGCGATGATGATCGAACTCTGACCTCATGATCACATATTAAATAATTATCTTCCCCAACAACTTAAGTTTAAACCGCAAGTTTAATTCAAAAATTTAAACTTATATGTAATGCCTGATGGAATTTAATAATTTTAAATTATAGATTGATTCCCTCTAATTCTTAGGTGGCTCTAACCCTTTATTAGCAAAAACCTTCGACGGATAAAAGAAGGAAAAGAAAAAGTTGGAAACAACTCAATTTTTAAATTTATTTTCGAAAAATAATAATAATACGAGAATTTTAGAAACCCTAGGATATGGTAAGACCACTATGTAAATTGTAATGTAGAGAAGGACCAGCAGAAATGAGGTTATATATATTTACGAATTTTTTATTCATAAACTATATTATGTATTCTTGAAAAATAAATTTTTTAAAATGTATATTTTAAAATGTAATAAAAAATTTATAAATATTCTATTCGTAGCCCAACTTGAAAGTGTAGGGTCCACTGACATTTCATGTCCTTCTCTCTTTTGCGAACATGTGTTTTGTACAATAGAAGTATTTATATTCTTACTAAAAAAAATAAACACATAGAAAATAATTATAAAAATAAAAAGAGGAAGAATCAGTTTACAAATTTTTTTAAATTTTTTTTTACAAATTACACTATGTTCTTCCGGGAGAACATAGTGAAATGAGTGTTCTTCTGAGAAAATATAGTGTAATTTGTAAGAGTTTGTAAACAAAAAAGTTTATAAATATAATCTGTTCCAAATAAAAATATTATATATAAATTTTTATATTTAATAAAAAATATACAGAATAATCGATGATACATCCGTTATAGTGAAGACATTTTTTTCTTTTACAGCTCATTATGACAACTGGGGCTCGTTATGACAACTGGGGTGAGGAGTACTGACATCATCATAAAAAAACCATTAGCATGCGCCAATTATTATGGCATTACCGATTTTATTTTATTTTATTTTATTATTTTACGATTCAGTTTTGGTTTCAATCTGATTTAAAATCGATTTTCAGGAAATAAAAAAAATACTAACAGTTAAAAAAAAATTGGTAACTTTTTTTCCCGAACCAATTCAAATAATGTAATTTAGTTTTATTATATGCTGCGACCTCTGGCTATTGCATTTATGCATTTTTCCAAATTGAATAAGATTTTGACTGATACAAGGATCTGTGTACTTTTCTCATTTCCATATATTGTATCATACCAGGTCTATGCTTTCCAGAAGCTTTCTCTCAGAACACATATTTAAGTATTTAACTACTTTGATTTTCTTTACTCAATATATATATAGAGTAAAGATATTCTTACTATCAAATTTTTTACTATCAACATATTATCATTTAAATATAATTATGTACTTCAAAAAATATATTAAAAATTATTTTTTCTCTCTTTTCAAAATGTTTTCAGAGATTATCAACTAAAAAATAAAATCCAACGGTGATTATAATAATAATAAGTTGGTAGTAAACAAATAGGTAATAAGAATATCATACTTTATATATATGGGATCTATTAATCTCATGTTGCATGAGATAATTATCTCATGCAACAAAGACAAGATAGTGGGATCCACCATTTGTAAAAAAACAAAAAAACAAAATAATGTGGACTCCACTATCTTGTCTTTGTTGCATGAGATAAGTATTTATCTATATATATAGAGGCTTATCTACTCTCATGTAATAGAAGAGCATACCTCATGCTAAAACACAAAATGACACGGCTCACCACTAAAAAGATAGAAAGAGAGACAGAGAGAGAGAGAATGGCAACACAATTATCGCAGTGTATATGAAATAAGATATTAGTCTCTTATAACATGAAACTAGTATTTTCATATATATATATATATATATATATATATATATATATATATATATATAAATATGGGGCAGGATCTTCTTACATCGGTGTAAGAATAATAAATCTTAACCATTGATTTTTGATATATGACAGTTATAATTTATTGGAAATTAATAATTAAATAATAAAAATAATTCAATTAATTACAATCGTTTGATGGCAAAAATCAATGGTTAAGATTGAACGTAACATTTATTATTCTTACACTGGTGTAAATTGATCTTGTCCATGTGTCTGTGTGTGTGTATATATGAGGTAGAATCTTTTGACATCAGTGATTTGTAAACACCTCATCTGAGAGCCGTTAGATCAAAAAAGATCAACGACTCTGATTTGTAAGCATGTGACATCATTGATTATTCTGATCTAACGGCTCTTAGATGAGGTGTCAAAGGATCCTACCTATATATATATATATAGGGGTAAAAATTTCTACAGCCACTTTAGATAAGGTTATCTACAGCTGCCCAAAAAACTACGTCGTTTTGATTAATGAAGGGTGTTTCTGTAATTTTGTTTATTTTTTTATAATATATATTTTACTGAAACACCCTTAATTAATTCACCTAATATTACATAAACGTTGTTCATTAATCAAAACGACATACTTTTTGGGATAGCTACCTTATCTAAAGTGGTTGTAGAAATATTTTTTCCATATATATATATGATCCTTTGACATTGATGTCAAACTAAAAATTTTGACACTAAATCTTAACGGTTCATTTTTGTCCTGATAGAACAAACAAAGAGGAAGAATCCTCTTAAACCAAGAGTTTATCTCTTGCAGCTCCTATAGCAAGCTTACTTGTAGTACAAGTAACTAGATCAAATCCTTGGAATTATGATCAGGAATCACTGTATCTCTTGACTCATACCTGTTATCCAAACATATATCATATTTAACCTTCACACAATCCAATGAACCACAAAACTTATATCTTGTTACTTCCACATTTTCATTTCTTACACAATTCACTCTTAACAATTCATGCCTATACTACAAGTCATACCTAGACCTTAATATTTGACATTAGGTTAAACCTATATTCAAACACCATCAATTAGAGACTTAACAGTTCAAACTCATTTGAACACACTTCACTCAAGTTTCTAGGGTTTAGTTATCAATTAACTTCAATTCCAACCATATAAAACCAACATGGCCGAAACTCTAGCACACACATTCACACACATTTTCATACTTTTCATTCATCTTTCTTTCCCCATTTAACATTTCATCATGCATCACAAGATACACTTTAACTCAGACTTCAAAATCATTGTCCAATTATCCTTCCAAGTGTCAATTTACATTCATAATTTTAAACACTTACTTTAATCATTCCATTACACTTCATTGTACACAACATGCACTTAACATCATTCAATACAAATTAAACATTATTAATACCCTATTAACAAAAAAATGGCTGAATGGTATAGGTTAGGTTTTATCAATATTTACACATTCAAACTTTAACCCAATGATCTAAAACACTTAGTTAATCATTGAATCCATGTTTCACATACTCATTTAATCAAACAACATACAAACCTTAAATTAACATGTCATGACCGAATTGGAATCTCAAAGAAACAACCTCTTTACATGCATTTTCTTAACTTATTATCCATTCATTTAACTTGAAATCAATAACAAATTAAAGCAACACACAACATCAATACAATATCAATCACACGTAGACCTTAATTACTTGGTGATGGCCGAATCATATGTATCATCAAAGGTTTATGAATTTCATTGTATTTTTATCACTTGAATCATTATTAAACCACTCAACAATCCTAATTTCATCTTCATTATAGCATGAATACATAATCTTCACACGTATTACATATATGGCCGAATCATGCAATAGAAGTTAGGTGATTTATCTTTGCATTTTCAAACATCTTTAATATTCTCTTTACTTTAAATGATTAATCAATCAATTTCCAACATCAAAACCACTTCAAACATCATCACAAAACATCCATGATACTTCATGAAAACAAAAGAAACCCTAGGTTTAGAAATTATTTTCCAACCAATATAATTAACATCAAATACCTTGTATAGCTTCCTTTAGATGATCAAAATCCTTTCCAACATAAAAACTAAGCAAAAATTCATCCAAATACCAAGAGTACAGCAGCTATATCAAGGCTTTAGGAGAAGATATCTCACTCAAAACAAAGCTTCCAAGTGTATAGATTGAGGGGTTTTGCTCACAAGCTCACAAGGAATCTTTTTCATATTGAAAGTTTCTTGAAATAATGGCTAAAAATCAAGTTCTCTCAAGCTCTCTCCCTCTTGAAGCTCACGAACATGGAAGAAGAAGAGAAGAGAAGAAAGTGGCATGGAAATGAAAGAAGAAAGGAAAGATGACCACTTGTACAATTTCAAAGACTTAATACTCAAGTTTCTTAACATTTTTACTTTAAACACTTAAGATATTTATCAAACTTTAAGTTAGCTTCCAAGAGAAGACACACACACTTGTGTGCAGCCAAAGTGGCGTGAAAATGCACCACAAATGAAGGAAGAACCAACTTGGTTGGAAGAAACCACACAAAACCACCATTTTTGACTTTTTTCAAAGCTTTAAAGTAATTAAATTCTTATTGGTTTTCACTTTACACCTCAGTTACTTGAACTTTTGACCAATCAATCATATAATGAAGTAATTACACTTACACACATGATATAGCAAATAATTCAAAACAATCATCTTTGACTAAGAATTAAGTCTAGCTGTAAAGTTTAAGCTTACTTAACCTAGTTTTTGACTTTTAATTTTCTTAATCTTTGACCTAATTCTTTAAATTATTCTACACATCATCCTATCAAATTAAAGACATTTATATCTCTTAAAATTCACTAGAGAATTTAACTAGACTGTTAGAGCTCAGTTCAAACCTAATTTGTAAAATTACCAAAATACCCTTGGTATTACAAATTTGGTATTTATGTCTCTTAACATAACTAATGTTCTTATTAAGTCCTAATTGACTTGTTAGACATGAATTGTATCCCTCTATTCATTATTATGACAATTTCATGATTTAACTATTAGAGTCATCTAAACAGTCACAAAATTCACATACTGTCTCACTTAAACCTCTGTTTAACACAACTTGAGAATTAGGGTTGTTATACCATACACACTTTTATATGTATGTAGGAGATAAATTTATCTCCTGCAATATAAGAAACAATAAACCCTTGTTGTAATCACAGAAACGTCTTATATATCCATTTTCAGATTTTCTCAAGCTTCTCTAATTTATTTTTTTCAAATTTACTACAGCACTATTACATTATTTGTTATAATTAATATTTTAAATTAATTATTTTTGTGAATAAGAAATTTGATTTGAAAAGTTATGTTGTTTCATCGCCGGTATTGTTTCGTCTTTGATTGAGTATCATGACCTTATTTTTTTTATAAATATATAAGGGATCAAAATTTCAATACCCTAGTTTTTTTTTTCTTATTGGTTTTTGTACATTATTTACATTTTTATTTGAGTAAATATCATTTTTGGCCCTCAGCAAATTTCATGATGCTCGCTTTAGTCTCTAGCAAATAAAAAGGCTATTTGTGGTCCCTAAAAAATTCAAAATGGAACCATTTAGTTGAAATCGTGGTCCCTCACAAATTCAAAAAAGACCCACATTAGTCCCTCAAAAGAACTAAAATGGATCCATTTTGAATTTCTTAGGGACCATGAATACCCTTTTTATTTGCTATGGACTAAAGAGGACATCGTAAAATTTGCTGAGGACTGAAAATGGTATTTACTCTTTTTATTTTTCTACTCAAATGCGATTAGTCAAATATAAATTGAATATGATAGAGCTGTTTTATGTGAAAGTGCCACCACAGGAATAGAGATAATTTATTTTATCGTGGAAAATAATTGTACATGAATCTTGCGCAACATAGAGATGACAAATTGTCTTAAAGACATAATGTCTAAGATTAAGCTTTAATTTTTCCTTGTTGCTATCATATATTTTTGTACGATATGTTTTGCCTTGGTATTAATTAATTTTAGATTTTTACATGTGTTACATTAAACAACATATGTTGGCTTTTTGACCCTTTTACCCTTCATTAATTAATTAATAATTATTTTGCCTCTCATTCAAAACTATCTACTAATTTGCCCTTCTTTAATCGATTAAGTTGAAGATCTAATCGATTAAATAGTTAAAACTGACAAAAATAGTTGACTTGAAGATTTAATCGATTAAATCTTCAACTTAATCGATTAAATCTCCAACAGTCAACAAGCAACAAAACTAGCAAAAATGTTCAAACCTCAGCCACACCGAGATTGAGGTCATCCATGATTCTAGATTGAGTAGGGGGTGAATATGCCACCTGCAAAATTAATTACTACTCATGTGACAGTGGTCATTGATGGATTTGCCAAAACAAAATGTGAGAAAAATGGTAACTAACTTACAGCAGACCCAAAAACGAAAGAATCAAGAACAACAACAAGGGTGCTAAGTATAAGAGTTGCTGGGATAGAAGAGTTTCCCCTTTGCCTCTGTCCCTCATGGTCAACGTCATCATTGCCACCATCACCTTGTGATTTAACGTTGCCTGTCCAAAGCAGAGGACTTGAAAATTCGCTCGCTTCACTGTTGAAGATTCAATCGATTAAGTTGAAGATTTAATCAATTCTATCTTCAAGTCAACCATTTTTGCCCGTTTTGACCATTTAATCGATTAAATTTTCAACTTAATCGATTAAAGAGGGACAGATTGATAGATAGTTTTGAATGAGGGACAAAATGGTTATTAATTAATTAATAAAAGGTAAAAGAGTCAAATACCCGCATATGTTACTGAAACATTTTCTTGAATACAAATTATCCTTTCAATAATTATTTTAATATAATATTTCTAACATTGTCTATTTGCAAATATTAAGAAATTGTAATTAATATTTTAAATACAAAATAAACCTAAACTCACAATTTTAAGTTACACAAATCACCGTAGTTGCAATCAAATACATTTTATCCTACCCGGGATGTTGAATCTTTTAGGACCCGTTTGGCTGGACTTTTTTTGTTCAAAAGATGCTTTTTTTTCTTGAAAAAAAGCACTTCTCAGTTTTTAGTTCATTTGGATATCTGCTTTTAAAAAAAGCAGAAGTCACAAAAAAATCAAAAACTTAATTTTTCAGAAGCTAAAATTTTAACTTCTAAAAAAAGCAGAAGTCAAAAGCCAAATATTTTTTTCAAAACTAAATATTTTTATAAAAGTATAAACAACTTTAACTTTTGTAAAAAAGATTTCTAAAATAAAGAAGAGATAAAAGTTATTTTTTTAGAAAGGAAAACAAACGGACTCTTGATCCATTGACCTTACCGGGATCTTGTGTAAATATTTTTACAACTCGACTGAATGAATCAGATAATCATTGAATGGGAGAGAGAAAGAAAATAAAAAACTCAAACATAAGCATCCCCTCTCTTCAGAAAAAAAATTGTCTAATTTTAAGTATGTACTATCAAGTGGAAATATTAATTAAGAAATTAAAAATAGAATATAATAAATAAAATACTTAATATATTAAATACTCAAAAAATTTGATATATTCATTCAAGAATTTTCAAAAACTATTTTAAGATAATATCTCAAAAAGATTTATGTTTCTCATATTATATGAGATAACTTATTTCTTACACATATATAAAAGTGTGTAGACCATGCTTTTTTTTTCTCTTTTTTCACATAACCCTACATGAGTCCTACATACATACATTTATATATATATATATATATATATATATATATATATATATATATATATGAGATAAAATTATCTCTTAAAATGTTAAAAACATTAACCCTGCATAAACACATTAAAGGCTCCATTATAAAAACTATTTATAAATGCTCCATTATCGAGGCTCTTACTAAACTATTATTTTTGTAATATAAGGACATGTTTGGTACATAGTATAGGATAAGGCATGATAATATAAGACCTGATTGTATAAGATCTGATTAAATTTTAATATTATCTAGCGTTTGGCATGATTTGTATAAGATAATATACTGTATAAGATAATATCATCCAATGTTTGGTAATGCACTGTATAATACTAGATAGGTTAAAAATAAATATTTTTTTCAAAAATACCTTTCAATAATTAATTTACATAATTCTTCCAAATATATCTTATAGAAATATGTTGATCAGTGTGTCCAAAAAATATATTAATTTTTATAAAAATAAAAGGCTCCAATATTTTAAAAAATTATATATTGAAAAATTATTTTTTATTTTAATATATTAGTATTAAAATAATATATTAAAATCTTGAGAGTTGCATTGGTTAATACATCAACCCCTTATCATGCCTAATCCTACCCTCCTAGGCCGGATTAAGTTATACATTATTTTAATGTATAAAAGGATCCTGCTGTATAAGCTTATACTATACGATGGTCACACCAAACAACTAAAAATGTTGTAACGTATAGTATAAACTTATACTATTTGACTTATACATCACACCAAACAAGCTCTGAAAAATAAAATTCGACTCTTCTAAATAAAAAGATGCATTTTAGGAAGAATATAAAATATTTTGTTAATTTAAATATTTATATTTATAATGAAATGTACATACTTATATAGACAACAATAAAATATTAAAAAAATTCTTCTTTTTTTTTTTGATAAAAAAAAAAAAAACTTTTAAATTCTGTTCATTTTTTGCAGCAGACAGACGTGGATCCCACCCCACTATTGTTTCATTTTCAAATTCCAAGCCTTCTAGAACCTCTTTAACGCACAGCATAAGCCACGTCATCATTTTCATTTTTTCTAGTCTCCCTTTTCTTTAAACAAACCCCACAGTTATGTATTCATCCATCGTGGCAATCAAAATGACTCTTATGCCCTTCCTTCTCTCTTCACTTTCTCTCTCCATCTTTGACTTCTATATAACCCTCATAAGCGTACTTTGCTCAGCACAAAAATCAGAGTGAATATTTCACATTCCCAATTTACCCCTCGCCGGAAAAAAAACACATAGCTACCCTTCTGTTCATTTCCCGATGCCGGCAACGTTCGGACTCGCCGCTCTTCCCTCCTCCTACTGCTTCACCTCCGCCAGGTTTATCCGGCGGCCGAGTTTCGAATCAGCGAACCACCGCCGGTTGTCGATCCGTTCCGTGGCAGCAGAGGCCGGACCGGTGGTAACTTATTCTCGGCGGCCGGCGGCGAGTCACTACGAGGTGCTGCGAGTCGAGAAGGACGCGTCGCCGACGGAGATCAAGTCGGCTTACCGGAGCCTGGCGAAGCTCTACCACCCCGACGCGGTATTGCGGCGGTCGCCGGAGACCGACGGCGGAGACTTCATCGAGATCTGCAACGCGTATGAGACCCTTTCAGATCCGTCAGCGAGGGCGATGTACGATCTGTCGCTTGCGGTGGCACGTGGTGGGAGGAACCGCCCGTTCTCGGCTCCGATGAGCCTGAATCGGGATTCTGGGTTTTACCCGACCCGGAAATGGGAAACGGACCAATGCTGGTAGAAAGAGCTTTTAACTTTGCTTTGGCAAATAACAATGAAAAGAGAAAAGTTATGGGGCTTATGAAAGAGACATTACGATAAAGTGATTGGGTTATGAAAGTTACTAACTTTAGCTACATACATACAACAAAGAAAAAAACAAAAACAAAAAATGATGTAAATTCTGACCCTTTCTTTTTGTGAGAATGTAAAGTTTTTTTAATTGGGTTATTTTTCATTTCCATTTTATTGCAATTTAAAAAACAACAAAATGGGAATTCTATTTGCGTTGATATGCTAAACTTACTGAAAAAGTCTAAAATAATTTGGGTAATGTTATTGTTTTTATTATCTATTTGGATGTTGGTGGATACATTTAACATTAATAGTTGAAAAAGAAGAAGAAAAAAAATAACTGCTATTGATTTCAAATAACAAAATAGGTAATAAGAATTAGGGAAAATATACTCTTATGTTGTAGGAGAGTATTTTTTTGTCATGTACATGGATTTCTGTGTTTTTTTATTATTATTTTTATCTTTTTCTATAAGTGGTGGGTCCCACACATGATTGTCTTATAGCATGAGAGAGCTTCTCTCTTATTGCATGAGATTAATAAAGCCCTAAGAATTATAACAGAAAATAATGGTAAGTATAATTATCTCAAATAATTTTTATATAACTCTAAAATGTAAATAATCTCGTTTATTTATCTCTCAATTAATTAATAGTCATCTAAAACTCAGACAAATGACAATTAAGAGGCACTTAAAAAGGTTAATCGTCCATTTTAGTCCTCATAATAGATGGATGACATTAATTAAATCTTTGACTTCGATTTAGTTTCTAGAAAGTGGTATCAAGGTTGTTACGATTTAAGTTTTTTTTTTTTTTTAAAGAGTTTAATGTTTCTTTTATTGTAGTAAATAAATTAATCTCATATATATAGATATATAATAAGTATATAGAGATTATATTTTTTTTCTATCTTCTTTCCATATGGGTCCGTATAGAATCCACATACTTTTATATGTATATAGAAACTAAATTTATCTCAAGAAATATTAAACCCATACGAGAAATCACTTTTACAATTAAAGGATTGAATTATGTAACTTGCATTTTGAATGACTAACTAGTTACAATGATAACTTTTTTGATTTAGTTGTAGCAAAAATTTATGTCATGCTCTTACAATGAACATTATTTTAGGCTCAATAATCTTAAGAATATTACTTACCATATACATCATAGCATATTTGTAAAGTTTGTATTATATTTCTACCCAAAAAAAAAGTTTGTATTATATATTTTTTGGAAATACATGTAAACTGAATTTTTTTATTAAGAATACTATTTACCATAGTTTTTATTATATAGTTACAACTAATTCTACCTTATTTTTTATACGCTCATACTTTGGTTATCTCACCTCACACGTGTAAAGTGAATTTTTTTAGTAGAACTAATCTTTTCATGTAGACTAAACTTATTAACAAATAACACGCTATTATTTTCATCTTGATTACCAAAAAAAATAAAAAATAACACGCTACTATTTTACATTAAATAATTCCATAAATCCTTATGGTGCACTATTATTTTTAATTTAAAGTAACGATATATTTTGTACTTGGCGTAGCTGAATTGATTAAACTATTAATATGAAAAGACTGACACATGCCATAAACATGTTGGGATTCGACTTGACTCAAAAAAGGTTCAGCGTATATCAAATGATGATAAATCAGTTGATAGTAAGAAAATTAAATAAGTAGAAAGAAAAGAGTGTCGGTTCGATCCTCATATGTCATCTCTGAAAGAAATTTAGATATTTTCATCTCTGACCTTCTTGTACTCTGAATCAATCCTATAAACGATTTCAGATAAGAATATCAAGAGAATCCAACTCCCTTCAAAACTATAATTAAGATTAAGTTAACTCAAAAGAAAGAAGCCATATATTGTCATTTGGTAGTATTCTCACTATTTCTCTCAAAATCACTCTTACTTTTATCGATATTCTTTTACTTCATTTAAATATTAATTAAGTTGATAGATAATAATTAATATGTAATGATTAAAATAATAAATAATAACATTATTATCATTTTATTAAATAACATTAAATTCATCGAGTCAAATAATAATTAATACTGTATACACTTCTCATTTGTATATCACAATCTTTCAAAACCTTGTAAATTAAAAAAATATCAAATATATCGCCAATAATAATACTTTTATTATTGATTTTTTTTTGCTCTTCTCCCAATTTTTTTAAAATATTTGATAGAGTTCAATGACTTCAAGTGACTAATTCTTGAAACATAAACTTCTCATTGTTTAACTCTTCAGACCTATTGAAATGAAATAGAGTATTGTTGGGTCCATGTCTCATGATGAACCCGACGCAAATTAATTGGTGTCATAATCTCTTGTTTATAAGAGATACTTAGAAATTGAGATGTCAGAGAGAAGAGAGCGAAAAAGAAATGCCTAGAGAAAGCACAAGTCAGAGATGAAGATTTTCTGAGGAAGAAACCCAGTGCCATTGCTGAAGAAGAAGAATATCATGTACAGTAAGATTCTATATCCCTTTTACAGAGAGAAACACTTGTGTGAGACACTAATGAGTATATCCATCCTTTAGAGAATGAAGTCCTCTGATTATTTAGCCATAGTGAATCTTGTGTAATCTGATTATTCGTATTGGACGTTTTTTTGAACTTGGTCCCGTAATTTTTACTCTTCACATCCTCTTTTTTTAAAAAAAATTCTTGGTATTCTCTTCCTTTTTATCTCTGTTTTTAAAATTTAATTTGCTATTACTGTTCACCAATGCTTCTGCAGGCCGACCCAAAGAAGATTGAACTAATTGAATCTGAGGTCGGGCTAAGAATTGTCAGGTTCTGAGACACAACAAATATATCGACTAATCTCTAGAAAAAATGGGAATCACAACACAAGAATCATGATGTTTCAAGAATAACTATCATTCAAGCAATTATGGAATATGCATTATATGACTCACCAAATTTAAATATATTAAATATTTGAATTCTTCAAACAAGAAGGAAAACAAAAAGAAAAATCAATATCAAATTATCATTAGTAATAATAAATTTGCATTTTTAAAATTTATAGAGATTCTAATAAATTGCGAAAAACAAATAAAAATTATTTAATTTATTAATTATTATTTGACTTATGAATTCAATGTCAATTTAAAAATATATATTATTTATGATCTAATTATTATTTGTAGTACTGCCACGTGACAGGTCCACTAAACCCCTAAAATATTCCAACTTCATTAAATTGATAATTAAGCTTTAAACATTGTTTTTTTTAATAAAAAAAAAAAAAAAAACACTGTCAAATTCAAATCCACCATGCACTTTTTATTTTCCATCTCCTTTTCCCTTTCTCATTTATTTATTTGTTTATTGATACACGAGGGAAAGAAAAAACAACTACAACTAACACATTCTGGGTAGGCCTATGCCTGCTACATCCTACAGGAGAAGGGGAACACATGACATGAATTCTTGGACCTTGAAACCAAAGTTGTGAGCATGTGTGCCTATTTTTAGGGCTTGTTTGAGAGTATTTTTAGGAAAGAAAGAAATGATAGAATTTTATTTAAACATATTGAGAGTTTGAGGAGAAAATATTAAAAATTACTTATCTATCCTTAGTATTAAAATATGAAAATTACATGTGTAATCTATGTTTTAAATGTGATACTACTAGAAACGTTTCAAATATTGACAAAATCTTTCAACGAAATTTTCGACACAAATCATATTCCGTCGAAAATAGAGACAAAATTTACAGAAAAAAATTATGTAAAAAGTTTTGACATAAACATTATCGTTAAGAACTATTTTCGTTCAAATTTTTGACAGAACACATTTTCATAGAAAATTTTCGACGAAAACCATTACGGTAAAAAAATTTGACAGAAAACATTTTTGACGAAAATTTTTTTCGTCAAAACTCTTGACAGAATCTAAATTCTGTCGAAACTTTCGATGAAAATATTTTCGTCCAAATTTTTGACCGAAATGAGTTTTGACGAAAAATATTTGCGTCAAAAATTTTGACGGAAAAAAATTTCGTCAAAATTCTTTACGGAATTTAATTTAACGGATATATTTTCGTCAAAATTTTTAACGTAAAAATATTTCCATCAAAAATTTCGACGAAAATATTTACGTCCACATTTTCATCGAAACTTTTTGACGTAAAATATTTCTGTAAAGAAATTTGACAGAAAATATTTCCGAAAAAAAATTTGTCAAAAATATTTAAGAAATCATTTTCGTCAAATTTTTTTATGGAAACTAAATTCAGTAAAAAAAATTTGACAATTTTTTTAATGGAAAATTTTTAAAAAAAAATATCATCAATCCGCAAGAAACTTTTTGAAAAAATTTGTTTTTTAATTGAAATTTTCTGACGGATTTTTTTTACGTTGAAAATTTAAAAAAAAACTAGTGTCATTAATTTGCGTCAAATCTCACCCCGTGTCATATGTTATTGTTTTATATTTCGATAGAAAAACAAGATTTTTGACGGATTATTTTTCGTCGAAAATTTTGACACAAATTTATTTCCAACAAAAATCTCGTCGAATAAAAAATTCAGTCATCTTTCGACGAAAAAATTGTGTCAAAAATATGATTTTTTTTAATAGTGTGAAAAGTACACAAATAATTTTTTTTAGAAATCTTAAATTTAATTTTATTTGTAAAATATAATAATTTTATTAATTTTTAAAAAAATGATAAATGGTAAAAATATCTCATTAACCCTATATTTTCTCCCTTACCTTTTTTTTTTAATTCCCAAATAAGGGAATGAAATACCATTCAATTTCCTTCATTTCCCTCGTCCTTAGGGGTTGTTTGTTACGATGACATATTTTATATTACCGGTAAAGTGGGTATAGCAATGTGAAATACTCATGTTTGTTAGAAGGTAGTTGCAAATTTGTCCTGAAAAATATGGATACCCAGTATTCACTTTAACACATAAAAATGTGAACCACGATTCCCCTTGAAGATGTGGTATTTTAGGATACCAATAAAGTGGTAAAATGTAGATTGTGTTTTCGGACTAAATTACGCTCTATCCTTCGTTCTTAGCATCCAATGGTTTTTTTTGTTCTGATCGTGTTTCATAAGTTATAGTGTCCAAGTTAGTTTCGTCAATTCATCCTATATTCCAAGCAATATTTTATCATCAACCAAACACATACATTAGTAAACTTAACCAATATTCTTAGTAATATTTTTCTCTACCAAACACTTTTTTGATAATATTCCCGGAAAACTCGTATTCGTACTATATTTCTAGTAATCATGATTCCCAGACCAAAAAAAAAAAATTCTCACTATCAAACACCCCTCTTAGATCCTCTTATTTCCCTTCCTCTCCAAACTACCAAACACAGTCTTCAAGTTTACAAATTATTAAGACTCCAAGACCTATGGAGGAGGATATATAAATTTCTCAAAACATCCTATATAAATTTCTCTCAAGCCATCTCAATGATGATGGAACCCTAAAATTAACAATAATAATTGGGGTATATGACTCTCGCAGGAGAGTCATTCTCTTTACATTATAAATACACAAAAAAACGTAAGGAACCCACAAAATAAAAAAATTGACATATTTTTCCATAGTGTGTGCGAGAGAAAATTGCATAGTTGTAAAATCCGGGTCGACTCGGAACCTGACGAACCGGTCATCAAACTGGTTCGGGTTAAGTATTGGACCGGTCATGCATCGACCCAATCAAATCCGGTCAAAACTGGCCAAATCCGATGACCCGGTCGGGTCATGCATTTAAAAAAAATCAAAAAATCAAAATTGTTTCATCTTGTCAAAAAAAATATAGAACTCATTTTA
This sequence comes from Gastrolobium bilobum, assembly GCF_033153095.1. Classification (NCBI taxonomy): domain Eukaryota; kingdom Viridiplantae; phylum Streptophyta; class Magnoliopsida; order Fabales; family Fabaceae; genus Gastrolobium; species Gastrolobium bilobum. The sequence goes on from NW_026896153.1 coordinate 36,958, forward strand.
AAACTTTTTATAATTTTATTTGCTAGTATACTCTTCTACAATGACCTCAAATTTTAGCTTCTAATACTGAAGCAATTTGCGGAATAATAAATTAAGAGAATGTGACATAAGTCATTTTAATGTAGCTGAATTTGAAAAATATGAGTTCAATCACAATGTCATTGAGAGGTATATTTATGGAGATTCTGAGTTGCAATTTAAATTGACATAGTAATAGCATGCATTTTTATTTATTTATGCTTCTTGTTTTTTAGTTTATTTAATGAACCTTGTTTAATTCATTTTAGATATGGAGAATATAATTGAATTTATATGTTCATATTTATATATATTTTTATATATCTATATATATTCGGGTCAAACGGTCCGACCAGTGATCCACCGATCCGACCAGTGACCCAGTAACCTAATACCCCGACCGGATCGATGCCCGAGTCAGATTTAATAACACTCAAAAATTGTCTCTCCTATTGTTAGAGAGACAATAAGCCCATCATAATTACATATAAAATCACTAGAAACGGATTAACATAAGATACTTACTTGGATAGTTTCCTTAAGTTGATACCTCAGTACCACCCCTGTATAGAAAAAATAATATTATATCTATTCTTCATTTAATCTACATAATATATAAACAAAATCTACAATGCCTACACAAATCTATCTCTATAAACTAATATGTTCCAAGCATTAGAATAATCCTAAAAGAGAGTTCGAAGAACTTGAACATTTAATTAAATGTTTAATGTTTATCATATTATAAGAGATAAATTTATCTCTTATATACACAAAATTATAAAATTTATTTTTTTTCTCTCTTTTCTCCTCACATAGATCTCGTGTACTTTTCTATATATATATTAAAAAAAAATTATCTCCTACCACATAAGCAACATTAAACACTTTAACAAAACTTCCTTTTCCATTAAAATGCTCGTTTTAACAATAAACAACTCATACATATACTTTTATGTATGAATAAAAAAATAAACTTATCTCCTACGACATGATTAAACACTTTAACTAACTTCCTTTTCTGTTAGAATACTCCGCGTTTTAACAATAAACATCTCATAAAATAATACTCGATAACCTAATGGTAAAATAAAATAAAATTGAACTTATATCTTCATCCTACTCCTAAACTAATTAACGCATTTGGAAATTATGGCTTCCTAATGATGTAGAAGGAAGAGCGGGTGAGTTGGGAGTCAAAATCAATTTCGTTACTGCAGAATAATTTGATAGATAAACTACTTATCTACTTCCTTCGTTCATAGAAAAATGACTACAAAGAAACTCACTGAGCTTTGTACAAAATTCCAATCATTAGAAGTTCAAAAGGCGAATTTGCACATTTCTTTTTTTTTTTTGAACTCTACCAGCATTTGAACCTGGACCATTCTGGCATTGTCCTCCAACAACTACCATATCGACCATGAATGCTAGTGAATTTGCACATTTCTGGAAATGAGAAAAATCATTTACATGTCATAAGCATAGAGTTGATGACATGCAACAAAAGACGGATACTGGAGAGATCAGCTCCAGTCATTGTAGGCAAACTACGTTGATGATTCAGTATCTGATAGACTTGCTCAAAGATGGGTCGCACGTGCATTGTAATCATGGGGTCTGAGGGATTAATGGCAGCAGCTACATCTGTCATCCACGCAATCTTTCGGGGTGTCTCGTTGTTAATATCACAAGCCAACTGCTGCAGAAGTGAAAGCACTACTCCTTGGCTTAAAGGAAGAGGAACCATTGACAGAAGTCCATGCAAATCAACCTGCTTAGCAGAAATGGAGTGATTCTGTTAATAATCAATATTTATTTGAGGAAAGTTCAGATAAGAAATCTCCAAGCACCCATATAACAGCAAGTAACTTAAATTAATTAATGCTTGGCTGAAATAAGGACTAATAAAATGCTACTAGGTTAATGCTCCCTCAAAATAAGGGTCCAATGGCACACACATTTTCTCCTCCCCCAAAACAAACAAGAAAATGTGGAATGTTGTGCACAGGATGATGATGGTTCACTTTGATTCCTGTGATACATTTGACAACTCAAAATGCCACTCTCAATTCATAGACATGGTATGAATCAGAGACCTAAAAAAGTTATACAGCAAAGAATTGAATTGCAAGGGATTGGGAACTTCTACACAATTTACCCTTCCTAAACCAATCAGGGATAATAACAAAGGAAACATATTACAACAGATTTTACCCAAGCTGACCTACAGTTTGTTTTTTGATTGAAGATATGGAAACATTTTGGCATACCTGAGAACATAACCAAGATACAATCGACACATCACTTCTTTGTAAAGCTCCAGTGAAAGCCTCCTCATATTTCCGTTCAGAAATCAGCCTTGATAGCTCCTGAGTGGGATCCAGTGGCACTTCAACCTGAGATGCATCACAAAATTGCAAGAGCTATTACTATCATGTACACTCAAAAGTATGGGTTCCTACAACAAGGACCCACAAGTGGTTAGCAAAGTTACCCCACCTTCTCATGAAGTAAAGGACCATTGTTCAGCTGGACGGGCAAAGGATTTAATGTGCCCGAGGTTGTTCTTGCAGCTGCAAGTGCCACTAGCTTTCTCTGGCCCTCGAGAACTTCTCTACTCAAGGTTTGAGTAACTGACGATGCTGAATTAATGGAATCCTGCAAATTGAATTAAGAGGAATACTACCATTGAGATACAAAAAGGGGGGCAAGCTATAAATGAGAGTAACAACCACGTCCAAAAGCTTTGTCTTGACATCACTTAGAACAATTAGTTCTATTCAGAAAGTGACAAGTACGTTATTTATCTCTCTTGAATACACTCTCCTTTTTTCTCATATCATTGAACTCTTTGATCATCTTTTTCCACAGTCATTAATTTATCTGTATCTCTTGAATAAAATGTAACCTAGAACTTGATTTTCCAAAAGAGTGAAGCAAGACATTTTTGTCCAAATGAACAAGTATACTCACCCTTAAAGTCATTGCCAAAGAAGTGGGCCCAGATTCAAGGCGTTGCTGCACTGCAGTTGAATGTTCAACCATGCCTTTTTGAAATGTAGCATCTACTTGCTCAAACATGGCTTTGCATGACATCTCGAATGCAGGAACCACTGATGTTTCAAAACTGGATTTGAGTCCATCCTACAGGAGAAATTATTTCACACTAATGAACAAATGCGAACTCTATGAAATCACAAATACCACTTACTCCACGAATGAATTAATATAAGATACAACACACTTAACGTAAATGCAAGGTAAGTGTCATACCTGAAGCACCTGTTTGCCAGTTGTCTGAAACTGTGCTTGGATTTGTCTAGCTACGGTAGCTTCAAGTTTTGAATTAACTGATTTATCAAGTTGATTCACTGCCTTATCACCCACACCTCTCTGTGGCATAAAGTGCCAATTAGATCCCAGCAAGATAACTTCACCAAGTTAATTCTTAATTCTACTAGATATAAAGATAGTGTACAAACCTGGAAGGACTCTGCAATAGAAGAAGATATTATTTTTTCCACAGCAGGTGACATTGCACGAACTACAGCTTGCCCAACTGAAGCCATTTCCTTCTTCACTGTTTTTTCCAATATTGCTGGTAGATCCTTATTCACAAAGTTACTAATCAAACCTGTAACTTGCTGGATGCGGTCTCTTAACAATTTTTCATTTTTCGCATTCTCCTCTTGAATTCGAGCCCACAAGGCATCAGTGTTAGCCTTGACAGCTTTTTCCATGCTCCTCCCTAGGGAAGCCTCGAGCCTTCTACCTTCTTTTGTAACTGGAACTGTAACCATCATGGTCATTTGCTTCTGCATCTCTTTTTGCATTGTCAATAACTGCCAAGTATGGTGACAAAATTATTGATGACTCAAACTGATCAAATATGGAAAATACAACTCTGTAAAGTTACTTCAGTACATTTTGCAAGAAAGTAAAAATTCAGTATGAATACAAACATATACAATCTATATGTCCCTTATGTTCTTGATATAAGGGGAAAAAATAGCTCATTTGGATGGGCCTTTTTTGCAATAAGGGAAAAAAAAAAAAGGAAGCTGTTTACAGCTTTTTCTAAAATCAAAACTTTACCATTTTAAAAAAACTTTTTATTATAAGCACGTTCACCAAAAAAGTCCACCCAAATGCATTCTAATACATGCACATTATAATTTATTGTTAGGTATGCATCGTGACCAGCAAAAAACTCTTGAATAATCACCTGGTTGAGCGATTCTTGCATTCCTAGAATTTGAGGAAAAGCATTTTCTGTAGAAGGGAGGCTCAAACTTCCATTTGGTTCATAAGACAAATCAGTTGAATTGCATGCACTTGGAGATGGGGAAGATGGACCTGATGCTTGAGAACTTTTGCCCTTCTGTCTCTTCCCTTTAGTATTAGGCGTAGGGGATGGTGGTATCGTCATTGATGTAGATGAGTCAGACACCTTTTCATGGACATCTTTTGCCAAGTCTTGGAGTCCATCCTCGCTGGCATTAGGATGTTGGGCCAGTGAGTCGCCCACAATAGAATCAACTTGACCAGGCTCCTCTGTAATGTAAGTTTCCCTAGATATCGCAGAGCATTCTCGAGCCATGTCAATACCAAGATCCGAAGCCTGAGAGCAAAAGTATTTTTCTTTACTATCAGAGACTAGGTTTTGTTGTGGCCCTTGCCGGCCAAACTCATCGCTTGGATTAGATCTTGCCTCACCCACAACTTTCACTTCCACTTCAGCATTACCCACATCAACCACATCCTGGATCTTTGCTTCTCCTTCACTCTTTCTATCAATTATATTAGTCTCAGAGGAGGAACCAGCTTTTATGATCTCAGACGGTGTAACCAGATGAGTTGGTTGCTTAAACATGACAGAAGGATTAAGTACACCAGGAATGTCATCCTGTTTGACTTTCTTATCATCATTCTTCAAATCATTATTCAGTGGTGGTACATCAGACAAGTTCCGATGAATGGTATCCATTTGTCGGTCAACTGAATAATCATTAACAGGTTGGTCCCCAACATGATCACTCAAGTTAGACTGTGGACTCCTAAAATCAGAAAGTTTCCTAGACAACCTTGGGCTCAAAGGAAGAGGCGGAGATGGAACACAAACAATATCAGCATCACTACTAGAAGGAGCCAATGTAACTGGTTTAGCTTCAATATTTGAGCTGCTGATTTCTTTAGAAATAGGTGCCTCGATATGGCCAGAGCTTAAAGGGTATCTTGCCACAAGTCCACTCTCAGTGCTACTTGCTTGTATCATTGTTTTGGGAGCAGAACTAGCTAAAGACATTTCAGATGTTCGACCTGCAGATGAATCTAAAGAGGTGAATCCTTCAGCAGTAACTGCATCTCGCGAAACACTGGAATCTGACTTCTCTACTCCCACATTTTCCAGTGGTGGAGGCAAGCACTGAGCTAAATCCAATGCATACTGCTGAATAGCCTGTGTCTGAACACAATAAACCTGAACAATATGTTCACCATGAGGTAATATATCACTTGTCCCAGTAAAACTCAAAATGGGCATTGTCACAGTAAACTCAGATATATAATCCATCCGGGTCGATTCTGGATTAGGACCATATTCTAAGTGCACAGCATATATAGCATTCCTCTGGGCATTTGCAAGTAGAAGCAGACCTGCATGAGACAATGCTGCAACTTGATTAAAAAATGCATCCTTATGAGACGGTTGAGCTGAACTCTTCAGCTCCAATGTGTGAGTGCATTTCCATGATTCAGCATCGCTTGGGAGCAGCCAACCTTCTTCACTTGCTGAGACCCAAAGCTTCACTTCCCGATTTTGTGGTCCCTACAAACAGGTGTCAATTATAAATAAGTAAAACAAATATCACTAGAATAGTTACATATGGAGGACTATTGGATAATACTAATGAACTTTGGATACAGGACTCTGCTAATTTTTTTTTAAGCATTAAAATGAGAAATAGGTAGATTCTAGTGAATGAAATTGGTTATTATCACAGAAATTGAATTGAATTGACTTCTGGATAACACTAATTCAGATAGAAGACCTACTCAACAATATTAGAAAACTTGATAAATATAGTTACCGCTGTTATAAGGACAATATGACCAGGCTGGTGTGGAGCAGTAAAAAATGTAGCAGAAAAAACAGGCTGCCCATCATGTGGTCTCAAAATCACAAGCGGCTGTGTCTTGCGATCTTCCCAGATCTTTATCTGTCACATTTGATGATCAAAGACAAATATGATTGACACATCTATTACAAATTAAACAAATAACAAAGCAGGACATACTCATCCATGAGAATGGTACACTCAGTTGAGAAATAAGAATATTCAAATTAATGAAGAGAAAAGAACAAGTGGTAGTTTTCTATCAGGAGATTCAGGACTTTTTTCCCATGAGTTTACAAATGATCATAATCTGTTCAATAACTTCAACAAAAAATGACAAGTTTTAAGTTTAAGTATAGATTAAAATAAAATTTTGAAATATTTATATCCAACTTTTTTACCCAGTTTCATAGTTGTTCTCCATCATTGTCCTCACTAGTTTTTTCTGTAACTGCATCTGCTATATTGTTTTCTATCTCCATTTCTATCCCTTAATGCACCAATATATATGTGTGTTTCGTTTTCTAGTAAATACCAATGCGAGCTAAAAGAAAATCATAGATATTCATGGAACATTAATGCCACTGCATTATTTATCCTGATCAGAAAAAATTCTGTAACATTGTCTCAGCTTTAACCCAAGTGGCATCACCAATAAATCTTTTCATCATAATTAATTGAGCCACTTCTATTTGGCCAGCAAGTCAATTTCACCATTTTACATCACCATGGAATGATTCTCTTTATTATTTCTTGATTTATCTCTCAATAACCACCTTCTTTCCGTTATCATTGTTAGAGACAGCCCCCGTATTCTTAGGCTGATGGACTTGGATCTCTTTATTAATCTTTCTACAGGTACATACAAACTTAGGCCCATCATTTGTTAAATGCACATATTAATTGTTTACTTTTACTTTTATCCCAAGACTATGCACAACAAGCTAAGAATTAAATTTGTTACAAGCTGTATAGATAAGAGGATGCAAAGATATTTATAAATGCCCATAAAATACCAATTCAAATAAAATCATCAACCAAAAATGAATCAAAACTGGAAAGAAAAAAAGGAAAAAAAGTTAGCAATTAATTAGAACAAGAAAATACAAACCGTGCCATCTTGTGAGGCAGATACCAATCGATTTGTCATCCATTGGCACATTGACAAATCAGTCACCTCCCCATCATGTGTGCCTACAAGTTGAACCCCATCAATGAGCTTGTCAACAGGACATCTCAGAGGATCCTCCGTCACAAAGGCTTCACCATTTCCAACTTTTGTGGTGTCAATTCTCAGCACATATTTTCCCATACCAACTATCAAAATCTCCTGCAAGAAAAGGTCAAATCAATATAACAAGAACACAAGAAAGAAAGTTCAATAATTGCTTAAAGCTTTCAGAACTGAGAACAAAAATGGAGAGTATGTGGCAATTACTTGTTTGTGGCAGTGCCAGCAAATTTGAGGATGTTCAACTTTCTCCTCTCCCACTATTTGAATAGCAATAACAATATTGGCAGTAATTTGAGGCTTATCTTCATCATCTGGACCTTCAGAGATCTTCCACACATAAACACGGCCATCTGCACCAACACTGTAGAAAAAGCATGTTCCCATAATCCATAGACAAACAAACTGGGCCATTTGACAATTTCAGGAAACAGAAACTACCTAGCCAAGAGATGAACATCTTCAGCAAAAAAAGCCAAGTCCGTGACCCTCTGACAAGAAAAAAAGAAATAGATTAATCAAAGTGTTGGAAACAGTGTTGTACTGTGTTTCCATAGTGTAAAGTACAGTGTACAAATATCGTAAAGAGTAAAGTATTGTGTAAATAGGGAAGTGTTTAATGTAGTGTCTAGGTTCATTGAACCTTTTTCTGTTGTAAATATGGAAGATATCTGTTAGAATAGTTGTAAAAATAGTTCAGTATATATATAGTCCCACATCGTATGAGCTCAACCTATTAGGTCTTTTAGTCTCTTTAAATAGAGAGCTCTTGAACATTGTAATACACTATGATTATTCAATATACAATTATTCTTTAATCTCAACTTGGTATCAGAGCTTTTTAGCTCTGGGGATCCGCTTCCGCTAAAACCCTAAGCCCACTGCTTAGGTGTTTTCTTCTACTTTGCCGTGCATTCTTCCGGCGAGTTTTTTCTCTAAGCCGTGTGTCTCTCCGGCTTGTTTCTTCAACTGTCAGAACCACTTCCCGCCGCCAACAACCGCCGCTCGTCACTGTTCAGGCCACCGAAGCACTGTTCCGGCGAGTTTTTAGCCCAGACTACCTGCGATCAGGACCGTCTCATCCCGGCGACCAGTTCTATGGTGGTCCGACCACCGTCGCGTCAGCCACGCGCCGTTCTTCTCCTTTGCGCGTGGTGCTCACGCGCCACCTTCAACCGGCGCGTGTGCACTGTTCCGGTGGAGTTTTCCGGCCGTTCTTGGACAGAACTTCTCGTCTTCTTCTCCTCTTTCCGGATCTGTGCTTGGTTCTTTGTGGGTCTCACTTTAGACGCGTGGTTCTCCTTGATTGGATATCGTTTGCCTTCGTTTACGGATTTTATATTCTGTCTTTAAATGGCAGCAGCGTCCCCTGATCTCTCGGAGGTTAACTCTCCTTGTCCTCCTGTCAAAACTTCCTCAGGAATCATCTCTACTAATATTGGGCCCATTACATCTTCCAAACTGAAGGATTCTAGCTCTCTTGCTGCTAATATAGCTCAGTCAGACAATGCATCATTTGGTTCAGTTTCTCTCTCACTTGCGGACTATGCTGCACTCCAAACTCTTCTCAAGAAGGCTTCTCCTCAGTCTCAACCATATACTGGTAATCCCGTTGCTTGTGTTTCTCATTCTACATCACTTGGCACTTGAATATTTGACTCAGGTGCTACCGATCATCTCTGTGGTAATACGGAACTATTTACATCTCTTACTTATTCTGATCATTTACCTTCTTTTACCCTTGCGGATGGAACCAAAGCCCCAGTTCGTGGGATTGGACAAGCTCGTCCAACCTCTACCTTAGCCTTGACATCTGTTTATTACATTCCTGACATCCCTTATAACTTAATTTCTATTAGTAAGTTGATCCACTCCGTCACTTGCACCATTACTTTCTTTAACCATTCTGTTTCTGTGCAGGATCCGGGTACGGGGAAAATGATTGGAGTGGGTCGTGAGTCACGGGGGCTTTACTATCTGGATGTGCCTCGTCCTTCAGTGGCACTCTCTCTCACAGAATCTCCACAATTTATCCACAGTCGCCTCGGTCATTCAAGTCTTTCAAAGTTGCAGAAAATGGTTCCTCTTTTATCCGGTCTTCAGTCTTTAGATTGTGTGTCATGTCAACAAGGGAAGCATACACGTTCCTCTTTTGCCAGTCGAGTCAATAAACGAGCTGATGCCTCTTTCTCTCTTGTTCATTCAGATATTTGGGGTCCAAGTCGTACCTTGTCTGTTTTAGGCTTTCGGTATTTCGTTACCTTTATTGATGATTTTTCCCGTTGCACTTGGGTCTATTTAATAAAAAATCGTTCTGAGTTATTTTCCATTTATAAAAAGTTTTATACTGAGATTCATACTCAATTTGGTGTTTCTATTTGTATTCTACGTAGTGATAATGCTAAGGAATATGTTTCTATTGATTTTTCTAATTTCTTGGCCACACAAGGTACTTTACATCAAACTACTTGTCCTCACACTCCACAACAAAATGGGGTGGCTGAACGTAAAAACAGACATCTCATTGAAACTGCACGTACCCTTCTTCTTCATATGCAAGTTCCCCTTCACTTCTGGGCAAATGTTGTACTCATCTCTTGTTTTCTCATCAATCGCATGCCCTCATCTGTGCTCAACAATGACATTCCTCATAACCTATTGCTTCCAGATGTTCCTCTTTATCCTCTAACTCCACATGTCTTTGGTTGTACTTGTTTTGTTCATGATCTCACTCCTGGTAAGGATAAGTTAACATCCAAAGCCTTTCAGTGTATCTTTCTTGGTTATTCTCGTCTTCAAAAGGGTTATCGTTGTTATTCTCCCGATCTTAAGCGTTACTTAGTTTCCGCTGATGTCACTTTTCTTGATCAACAACCCTTTAATTCTATCCCATCTCAGTTGTCACAGGTTGATCATGTTCTTCCTGTCCCTTTTCTTGACTTGTCTTTGCCAGCTGCAGGTGCTTCTATTCCAGATGAGCAACCTATTGCTTCTATACCTGAGAACAGTCCACTTCTCACCTATCAGCGTCGCAAAACTGTGCCTCCTGTCGACTCGACTCTTGCTGACTCATCGCCCACTGCTGTTGCTTCTTCCCCTCCGGATCCTTCACCAGAGGCTCTTCCCATTGCTCAAAGAAAAGGTACACGTACTACTCGTAACCCTTATCCTCTTTATACTTTTTTGAGCTATGACCGTCTTTCTTCACCTCATTTCACCTTTGTTTCTAGTCTTTCTTCTATTTCTATTCCTAAGACCACAGGTGAAGCATTTTCCCATCCAGGGTGGCGCCAAGCGATGCTTGATGAGATGACTGCACTTCATTCCAATGGCACTTGGGACCTTGTTTCTGCTCCTCCAGAGAGATCTACAGTTGGTCGTCGCTGGGTGTTTACTGTGAAAGTTGGACCTGATGGCTATGTTGATCGACTCAAGGCCCGCCTAGTTGCAAAGGATTTTACTCAATATTCGGCTTTGATTATAGCGATACATTCTCTCCGGTCGCTAAGATGGCGTCAGTTCGCCTATTTCTTGCTCTTGCTGCTATTCGTCACTGGCCACTCCTTCAACTTGACATCAAAAATGCCTTTCTTCATGGTGATTTACAAGAAGTTTATATGGAGCAACCACCGGGTTTTGTTGCTCAGGGGGAGTCTAGGAAGGTGTGTCGTCTTCGCAAATCCTTATATGGTCTCAAGCAGTCTCCTCGGGCATGGTTCAGTCGCTTCAGTTCTACTGTTCAGAAGTTTGGCTTAATTCGCAGTAAAGTTGACCACTCTGTGTTTTATAGGATCACATCTCCTGATAAGTGCATCTATTTGTTAGTCTATGTTGATGACATCATCCTCACCGGGAGTGATCAAGCTGGAATTCGTCAGTTAAAACAGTATTTATTCAGTCAATTTCAGACAAAGGACCTCGGGAAGCTGCGTTACTTCTTGGGAATTGAGGTAGCACAATCTAGACAGGGTATTTCTATCTGTCAAAGGAAGTATGCCTTGGATATCCTAGAAGAGACTGGCATGTTGGCGTGTAAGCCACTTGACACACCCATGGATCCTACTATCAAATTACTACTCGGACAAGAAGAACCATTATCTGATCCTGGACGTTATCAGAGGTTGATTGGGAAGCTCAATTATCTCACTGTGACTAGGCCGGACATTTCTTTTGCTGTTAATGTCGCTAGTCAGTTTCTTGATTCTCCGTGTGATTCTCATTGGGATGCCGCTGTTCGAATCCTTCGTTACATCAAAGAAGCACCAGGGAAAGGTTTATTATATTCAGATCAGGGAAATACAGAAATTTGTGGTTATTCAGATGCCGATTGGGCAGGATCACCCTCGGATAGGCGCTCTACTTCAGGCTATTGTGTTTTCTTTGGAGGAAACCTGATTTCTTGGAAAAGTAAGAAACAAACTGTTGTTGCCCGATCTAGTGCAGAGGCCGAGTATCGTGCAATGGGAGTTGCTACCTGCGAGCTAATCTGGTTAAAGCAGTTGATTCGGGAGCTCCATCTTTGTGAACAGAAGAAACCCATGACTCTCATTTGTGACAATCAAGCTGCACTACATATATCCTCTAATCCTGTATTTCATGAGAGAACCAAACATATAGAGATCGATTGTCATTTCATTCGAGAAAAGATTCAGTCAGGAGAAATCAAAACGGAATTTGTCAACTCCAATGATCAACTCGCGGATGTCTTCACTAAAGCTCTTAGGGGTCCTCGGGTTGAATATATTTGTGGCAAGCTGGGTGCTTACAATATATATGCTCCAGCTTGAGGGGGAGTGTTAGAATAGTTGTAAAAATAGTTCAGTATATATATAGTCCCACATCGTATGAGCTCAACCTATTAGGTCTTTTAGTCTCTTTAAATAGAGAGCTCTTGTACATTGTAATACACTATGATTATTCAATGTACAATTATTCTTTAATCTCAACTATATCTTTCCTTTATTAGTCAGATTATGTAATTGTTTGTTTTTTTTAGTAGCCAGATTATGTTTTCTTATTTTTTAGGATTTGGGTTTATTCCTTTAGGCCCATTAGTCTCTCTCTCTCTCTCTATATATATATATATATCATATTCCTCTGTACATTTTTTTTTAGAATCAATAATATTTTTCAATTTTTCTCCTTTCAAGTCTTTCCTTATATAATCAACACCTTGTAGAGTAGCAAAACATACAGAAATTTTTCATCCTCTTCTAGTTTCCTCTCCATTCAATGTAGAATCGAGAGCTTGAGAAGAGGAAACTTTAATTCATGGCTATCCAGTGGACTCACTGTCCATCGATGACAAATTTCTTCCAGTAACCATATTTCCACTCTGATTTCTTGTCTACATAGTAGAGTAATCCTTCCGGCCACCAGCCGTCTGTCGCCAGAAAAAACCCATGGATCTGGATCATCTTTTCAACCATAATGGTTTCACAGCCAAAGGACTCAGAGGATATCCACCCACATGGTGCACTGTTTCCACAGTGATGGCCTCTCATTCTGACCTCCAATTTGTGGTGTCATAACCTTGTCATCTTTTTGTCCGCCGCCTGCTGCCACTATAAAATTTTTCGCGACCTTTCTATGCAAAATCTCCCAAAAGATAGCCCTCCCCGCCGCCGTTTGTTGATCTGTTTGCTGCTGAAGTCAGAGGTCTGGTGCCACCCCTTTTTCACATCCATGACATTTCCCTTGCTTCTTGTAGAGGCTGTTTGGCCCCCTTTGGGCCTTTATTTTGCTGACCCATGGTTAGATCTAGTTCCCAAGCAGAGTCGAAAGATATTCCATTCCAAAGGCAAAGCCCCCAGTTTTCACAAACTACAAATTGGATGGTCCTATGATACTTGGCCTCTGAAATAAAGCTAAAGCTCAGTGGCCAAGTATCATGCAGATCACATCACTACTAAGGCTGACATGGTCCCTCTATTGACAAAGGTTGATGCTCAACTATGTAGCACCATTAAAGCCATGATTCATCCTTCCTTGAAGCAGATCTTTAGTGTACATGCTACCAGCAAATTCATCTGCACTCAGGCCAACATCCTTTATACCAATGACTCAACAGTCAACATCTTTATGGGGTATCGCAAAACCTCATGAATGCCATTGCTCCTCGCATTGGGGTCTAGATATTTTGTTGCCTTTATTGATGATTACTCTCATTGTACTTACATGTTTTTAATGGAAAATCAATCTAAGGTGTTTTCTATTTATCACTAGTTTCACAATAAACACAATGCCACCTTTCACCAAGAATCATTGCAACACTAATTAGTAATTACCTAAAGAAAAAATATGGTGTTTTATTTTTATTTTCTTCTTTTATTACAAAACCAGCACAAGCCACTAACTAAGCAACAAGATAAACCATTTCTAAAACCAAGAAACCAAACCTGATTGTGGCCTCTCAGCAAAGATCTGACCGCAGTGTGAATGTTGAGCACCCTAATGTTCCCCTGTTTCAAACCATAGCATATATACGACTTATTCACAGCAATTTGGCGACCCAAAACCGGGTTAGGATCCGACCCATATTTGGTGATGGGAGCAACCTCGAGCTGAGGCTGCACCTCACCAGGCAACCTAACATCCACATCATACACAACATGCTCCCCGATCAAATGCCTTCCTCTGGGGACCTTACTGCTCGGCGCCCGAATCAGCGCGGCCGCCGCAGCGGCATTGGCGGCAGTCAACACGCCCATCGTCGGCAGAACAACGGGGAAATTGGCGGCAACATAATCTGAGGAGAAAGGTGTGGATGCTGGTTGCTGTGGTGGCGGCGGCTGCGACGGGTTGGGCGGGGCGCTGAGGAGGGCCATTAGGCGAGCGCCGGCGTTGGGGTTGGAAGGAGGAGGGATGGGTTGAGGTTGGAGAGGTGGAGTGGGGAAAGAGAGGGAGCGGTGGTGGTGGTGGATTTGGAGGTGGTCGTAGGGGATGTTGTGGTGGAAAGGGGCGGTGGAGAAGGGACCGGTGGATGGAGGAGGGTATGAAGAGGAGGAAGAGGATGACGGAGGGAATGGGGAAGAAGGGTTAGGGTTAGGGTTTGGGTTTGGGGGATTGAAGAAAGTGTGCATATCGAAGGGAGGAGGTTGAGGTTGATTAGGGGAAGCCATCATCAGATTGAATTGAATTCAATTGATAATCAATTCAATCTGACTGAATTTGTGAGGACTAATGCAGAATTTGCAGATAGATTGAGATTGAGAATTAGAGAGAGAAAGAGAGTCTGCGAGTACGTGCAGAGAGAGAGAGAGTGAGATCTGAAAGAGTGGGGGTTTTGGAAATGGAACTTACAAGTTACAACCCACAAACACAAAGGGGATTTCTAATTTTCTGCACAATTTTTTTGACGTCATTATTTTACGTGGATGGTCTGTTTGGTGTAACGTATAAGGCTTGATAGTATAAGTTTATACTATACGTTATGACATTTTCAGTTGTTTGGTGTGACCATCGTATAGTATAAGCTTACAGCAAGATCCCTTTATACATCAAAATGATGTATAACTTAATCTGGCATTGGAGTGGTGGATTAGGCCTGATAAGGGATTGATGTATTAATATTGCTTACAAATACAATTCCCAAGAACTAATATATCATTTCAATATTTATATATTAAAATAAATTTTTTTAATATATTAATTTTTAAAATATTGGAAGATATTATCTTATACAATACCATACCAAACGCTGGATAGTATTAAAATTTAATCAGGTCTTATACAATCAGGTATTACACTATCAGGCCTTATCATATACTATGCACCAAACATGTTATGTCACATAGAGAAATCATGTGGGGCCCACCATTAAAGGATAAAAAAGAAAAAAGAAAGAAAAGTGGATGGATTTTCGAAGTGAAATAACATGAGATAATTATAATGGTGAAATAATTACCTCATGTGAAATGAGAATAGTATTTCCCTTATTTTATTCTTATTAATTTATTATAATGTATGAAGTTTTATCAACATTTGTGTCTTCCTTCTCGAATGGAGTATTAGTCTCATCCTTCTTTTAATAGTAAAGTTCAATGAACCCGCTGTTTCAATAAGAGGATAGCCTTCAGAGCTATACTCCGAGAATAAAATGGTCAGACAAGGTTGAACAAGGACACCTCCAAATTATGCCCAAAAAAAAAAAAATTAAAAAAGCCACTTACTTATATTCTAGTATATAACACAATGGGATTTTCTGTACATTATTGTGCAATATACTATATGTTTTAAATTACGATTTAAATAAATAAAAAACATAAAATTATCCCTGAATTTTACTAAGAGTTTAAGCCACTAGCTGATCTTCATGTTTAAAAGTTGAATTTATGTTAAAAGACCTCTAATTATACATTTCAGCAATAGAATTAAAAGATATGAATTATATGAGTTAATAATAACATTAATTAACTATGAGAGGGTGACAAAGTTGATAAGCAGTTCTCAAAACGGATCCAAGCTTTGGAGTTTGGAGGTTGCCATAGAGAGAGGAGATTGAGGAAGCTATCTTTTCAATGGGTTCGTACAAGGCTTTTTAAAATGTTGCTAGCTTTTTATTAACCAACATCTTTTCCAAAAAAGGGATACAATGTGAGGACTTAAAAGGAAAGTCGTAAAAAATATTTGGACAGAAATGGAATAGAAAAATTATTTAGGAAAAATAATCACCGACTTGTTTACTCCGCAACGCCCAAAAAAAAATCCTAAATGATGGGCTTCATGTCATCTATATCAATACCAGTAGCCAGTAGGACATAGTAGGAGACTTGATAATTGATATGCACACTTATTGAAGATGTCTTTAGGAACCAGCCAACGTGAAAGCGATGAACCTGACTCTTATTTGATACCTAAGTCAAATAATCCTGAACTATTAGCTTCTGTAATGTACTATATGAAATTATCACAAAGATTATGGCTACCGGGTTGAAGCCCATCATGGAATTGTTAATCATGTCTAACTAATCTGCATTTGTTTGTGGGAGGTGTAAGAATCTGTATTACTAAATTAGGAATTTTAATAATTTAATTATAAATTTAGGAAATTATTTCATAATTAAAATAGGATAATTAGAGGAAAAATTATAATTATTAATATCAAGTCACTTTTTGGAAAAAAAGTGTGAATATTGTGTATTTGGCGATATAAGTGTGTACTGGCGAAGTGACCTGAAAAAATAGAAATAAAAATATTAATATTCTTGAAAAATGCTAAGATAGTATTTTAACGTTTGAAAAAAAAATAAGTAACAGAGGTGTTAGAACTAATACCGCTGGGTTATGTGAGTTAACCTATTATAACCTAAAATTAGTTATTCCTCTCATATCTCACAAAAAACGTACATAGCTCTCTCCTCTCAAACTTTTGACGCACTCTTCTTTATTCCCAAGAAAGTTCACACCTTTTCTTCATGGTAGTTAGCAAAAACCTTATTTTTATTCATTTTTCTTCCTCTTGATCCCTCTTGTCACTTGAAAGCAACTATCTTGGGGCAACAAAATTTTTTCTAGAAACCTTCTTGTTGCTGTTTTGGGCTGGCGAATGAGGTTCTTGTGTGTTTTGAGAGTTGGAGTCTTTTACACTACCATTGGAGCACCAAGGAGTAACCTTTGAGAGGTAAGAACTCTCTTTTGTCAAGCCAAATTCGTGCAAATTAGAGGACAAAAGCAAAGTGTGAGCTTTTGATCTTGAAGATACTCTGTTTTGTTGTTTTTGAGCTTTGGGTATATATTCCTACCTTTCTCTTTTAAGTTTCTATGAAAAGATTATGTCTTATCATATAAATAGAGATAACCAAGTAACCTAAGGGTGAAATAGCATGAGTAAGCTAAAAACAGAGTATTGGGCCTCTATTAGTGTTAAAAATGAAGTCTTGAAGGATATCTTCGCGTGAAATGCATTTCTGCATTTCTTCGCGAAATATCCAGATATTGATTTGAGGAAAAAGTTTTCTTCTGTTTTGCTTATACAGAACCCTGTGTAATGATCTAGGATCCTTAAATGAGCAATGTGAACCTCTATAAAAATTATGTAAGTCAGAACCTAAGCGTTTGAGTGCTTCAGGCTTTGGAAGAAGCCTGCAGTACGTGAAACGAAAAAGAAATAGAGCCTCGTTAGGCATGAAAAGCTAGATTATATCTTTTGACTGATTTGCATGTAAAATCTAGGTTGTGACATTGTTTGGACTGTTGTCTTGTGATCGGTTGGGCTTGGAGGTTGTACTGGATGACTTAGCTGACAGGTAAGCTTTCGGTTCTCAGGGTTTATTCCTTGTTGTTCCACCAAACTCCATGGGAGGTTGGTTTATGTGCATGGTATGTTTTTAGAAAATGATTTATGCACTGATATATCTGATATCTTCGAAAATGAGTTGTGGCATAATGTGTTGATATATATATATATATATATATATATATATATATATATATATATATATATGCGAGTGTGATAGTGTGTCCTACATGCAGGCAACATCTTTGGGTGTAGGGTATGGGGGAATCCTCATATATTTTTAGTATGTTGCAGACATGTGTAATGCATACTTGTCTCTGGCCAATAGATAGTGATATTGCACATGTTACATGTTATATATCCAGCATTATGCATTTTATTATTCTGTTGAACTTATTATACCTGTAAGTGAACTTGTGGCGGAGTGATTCTTCGAGAACCCCAATTTACTGAGATTTGTCAAAATCTCACCCCATCTGTGGCACATTTTTTAGGTACAGATATCCATGAGATGGATGCTCCTAGAAGCAAGAGGTCAGAGTAGACATTTTATCATGACATGCATGGATTATATATATATATATATATATATATATATATATATATATATATCTGTAGTACTTGGACATGCTTATTATGCTTCAGATTATGTATGTTTTATTTGGTGTGAGCAAAAGGGTTGTTTATGCCACTATTTAATGATCTTGTTATTGTTGATTGAGAGTATGTATTTGTATACACCATGTTTTAAGGATGTTGTCATGCTTATTCAATGTAAGTACATGATTAGTATTTGATTATGTTTATGAGATAAGACATGTATGCATTTTTATATATGCAATTGTGTCGTTATTGCAATTCATCAGGCTAATAAAGATAAAAAAAGGAAAAAGTTAAGTTGAATAATGAATTAAAAACTTTTAATAATATAAATAATTAGCTTCTGCATTTAATTAAACTGCGTTTAATGCTATTGTATGTTTAATGCATCGGGTGCACATGGGGTGTTACAGGAGACATAGGATAGATAATATAATAATTGCACAAGAAATTATACATTCAATGAGGCGAAAAAGAAGGAATAGACGGTGAATGGAATAAAAGTGGGCCTTGAGAAGGCCTACGATCGATTGGGTTGGGATTTTCTATTGGATACTCTCTATGACTTAAAAATCTCAAGTAACTTGATTAACCTTATTATGTCTTGTGTATATTCTTCTTCAATGAACATTCTTTGGAACGAATCAATGATGAAGGAGTTCAAGCTGACGAAAAACATTGCACAAGGAGATCTGTTGTCACCGTATCTCTTCATATTATGTATAGAGAGGCAGCTCACCTCATTGTTATAGCTACGCAATAAGGAACATTGAAAACTATTGTGCTGAAGCGTAATAGCCCACCAAGAGGAACATTCTTTGCTATACTTCTCTTTGTGGAGGCATCCTTGGAGCGAGCAATAATTATAAGAGATGTCTTTAATTGCTTTTGTAATTCATCGGGACAAAGAGTTAGCCATGACAAGACCAAGATATATTTCTCAAGGAATGTACACTGCACCAAAGCGTAAGAAATTAGTCAGTATATAGGATTCTCATTTGCATTTGACTTGGGAAATATGTTGGATTTCCCTTACATTATAAGCGAGTGGGGAAAAATTACTTTGCACATGTGTTAGCCAAAGTCCAACAAAAAGCTCAGCTATTGGAAACAAACCTTTCTTTCCCTTGTTGGAAGGATTACATTATCCAAGTCGGTCTTTGCAAGTTTCTTGACGAATTGGATTGACTATAACCTAGAACATATAGATAGGGGTTTAGAGGAAGAAAGTTGGAGCATTCTTTTTTTGAGTAATGTGTTGGGTAATATGGAACGCAACAAATTGGTGTTTGATGATAATATTATACTTAAGTGTGACTTCACACAAAAAACACTTTATTACTGCAAAAATATTATATCATTTTTTTGGAGATATTTTAATCGGTTCATCGTTTCACGACTAGTCCAATTTGAGGCAAGTCTCGAGATTTAGGCTTTAAATCCCTCATAAAGATGGTACTGGAAATGATCGTACACATGTTCTCACCCACATACCTGCTCAATTCTCTGGCGTCAACTGAACTATCATCATTTGCTACAAAAATATTATATCATTTAACTCACTATTGAATCAAATGGGTTTGTGGGAAAGGCAAAGAGAGAACATATGATCTATTACACTTTTTCTTTTGTTGATTAAGTAAAGATTAATGTTGATGGCTCCTATTAGAAGGATGTCGAAAAAACTGGATGTGGCAGGGTTTTCCAATAATCTAAGATTGGGGGAATTCCCTTTATGCATAATTGTGGGGCTTTTTTACAAGGTTAGATATTTCGTGGAAACATGGGTTCCGTAAAATATGGATCGAAGGTGATTCCTTAGTCGCTAAAAACCTTATCATAGAAGGATGTCACCAGCACTATCCTATGTTAAGTTATCATGAAAGTTTTAACAAAATATATCATTGCCAAGGTGATTCCTTAGTCGCTGAAAAAATTTCTTTCCAATAAAATATGAACAGGAAGTCAAGAACAAAAAAAAAAAACTCTAGTCATCTACTTTTATATATCCCAAAGATGTAACTTTTTGTTTTTGGAAAGAGAATGAATCAAAATGAGAAGAATAAAATTTCTTAGCTACCCTAAGAGCACATCATGGACTAACTAGTGCCCTCCAAATCATTCTCCATTAGGTTATTGCAGTTATCCGAAGGAGTATCAAAGATTTAAACTTCCTAATTATGGTTGTATATCCTTATAGCTAACCAACGTTATTCTCTTCCCTAAAGGTGTGAGATATATGAACTAGCCACAACATTTGAACAATAATCAATGGACACAATGGACGGTTTGAAGGAATAATTGGTTAAGTGGAAACATGAAAAAACATGTGCAAATTATATGTTGTTGGATTATTATGGTCCCAAACCACAAAAGATATACTTGTTGGCAGTGTAGATGTGCAAAAAGCTGGCTCTTTAATCTGTTTGGGGTTCCCTATATGTTTTTCACTTGTTTGGTATTAGGTAGGATGATTTGTTTGGTATTGGGTAGGCTGATTATTTTTTTCAATCAATTCTGCCCCTTCCCCCCAGTGGAATTGGGTTTTTTTGTTTTAAAAAAAAGATAAACACTGAACTGGATCATAACAACCCTATGGTAGCCTCTGGGATAATTGCTAAACCTCAAGTCTCGCGGATGTTTGTTGGCATGGGTAATGGTGCGGACATCATATTCCTGATTTTCTTGAAGAAGTTGGGCTTCTCGGAGAAAGATCTCACCCCTATTCATGGGGTCCTTATGGATTTCGATTGTAATAGAACAACTCCTTCGGGATCCATAGAGTTGCTCCCTTGGGGTGATAACCTCACGCTAAGCACCCTAATGGACACGAGTACACATCAGAGGCAGAATTAAAAAAAAAAACAAAAAAAAAATTGTTTTGTTGGGGAGAGAGGTAAAACTGGTTAAAAAATAAAATACAGTTCCGCTATGGGAGGGGGCAAAACTAGTTGAAAAAGAAAGAAAAACGAGTTCTACTGGGGGAGGGGGCATTACTCGAACCCGCTGGGACCCCCTGCAACCAAATGTGCCCTAACAGAAAAATATTCCCATCCAATACCAAATAGGTGTATTGAGTGGTCTAAGACCCCAAATAGGTCAAAGAGCCGCAAAAAGCCTTCTTATTTTTTATAATTTTTTTGGAGGCATTGATGCATGGTAAGCCTTCTTGTCCTTTGTGAGTTCTCATTTTGGTAATCTAGGAAAAAAAGGCTCTCAAGGTTTCAAAGCTATTCTTAAAAGGTGACGAGAGTGTGTGTTTACTAGTGTTAATATTTGTGATAATAGCTATGATTGCTAAACATTTTTTATGTAAGAAACAAGATAATCCTAACTTTCTTCTTGTCTGCTTTCATATTAGCTAGGCTTTTTTGAGCTCTATTTAGTTCAAAATGAAAGCCACCCTGCATATGTAATTGTTGTACAATGTTAGAAAGAGTCAATTAAATTTTTCCCCCTTTTAAAAATATAACATTGTACTATTTTCAAATAAAATGACAGAAAAAAAAACCCACAAAAATTAGAATTTTTATATTTGTCAGAAAATAAGTTAAGATATACTAAATATAGTAAGAGAACTTCATGTCTCAACTCAAAATCTTTAATCAAATATCTAGACATATGAATGTGAATAAAATATTACTTAGATATTTTTTCACTAACTCTACATTTTTTTTCTCTTTTGAAGAAAAAGACATATAGTTTAGATATCATTATTCTAATTTCCAAAAAAAGGAAAAAAGGAAATCATCATTCTACATGAAGCATATATATAACCGTAGCTAGTCTTCCAACAATCTTCAACTCTTGCACCTCTATATACCATAGAAAACTAACCTCTATTTTTCTTTTTCTTTTTGCAATAATTTACAACATCGTCGCAAATCTATAGATAGAGAAAGAAACATGATGAACCTGTTGAGTATCATTGTCATGACTTTTGATGAACAAATTCTCAAGGTGGCGGTACATCCCCCTTAAATATGTAATGATCAAAGATCCTACCTTTTTGCATCTTTATCTTTGTCTTTTCATTATATCACTATTTTTCATTCCTTCTTTCTTTTCTTTTCTTTTCTTTTTTTTCCTTTTTGTGGTTGGGGAAAAGCCTTAAAGCATTTCTCGAGGTTGAGGTGAGTTCTCCATTATATTTTTTTTGTAGGTAGATTGCTTCTGTGATTTGATGTCTTATTATTGTGTTTGTTTGATGCTAAACTTGCGCTTAATTTTGAGAAGACATGTGTGCCTCTTAAGCAATAACAACTTCTATTTGGTCGGATAGAGGTGAGTGATTCCGAGAAGTTGGGTGACTTTGGTGTTAAGTATGGCAATGTGCTAATGATGATCTATTCTTGGTATGTCTTTTCATTTATGTTATACTACATTGTATTATGACATAATGTTATGATCTTGTACTTATGTATAATATTTAAAATGCTAATGTTATGATCTTGTGGCTTCATAATTCATTGGTGATGAGAGGGGAACTTTAGTGCATGATCTCTACTTATCTACTTTTTTTATTACTTGTTGCAAGTTATGGCAGTGGAGGAATGGAATAGTCCACGGTGCTTTGGTTACTCCGTTGAGTCATAGGAAGCTTTGGATTCATAATTTTGTTAAAGAAGTGCATGAATTTTTGCAAGCCTTGGTTGGTATGCAATCAGAAAAAAGATATACGACTGTTGATATTGCTTGACAGTTTCTAATGGAGGGTTTCGTTAATGTTAACACCAACGGAGCTTCTCGTGGCAATCTAAGATAAGCTTCTTGTGGTGGGTTGGTTAGGGATGTTTAAGGAAACTAGATTACTAGTTTTGCTTATAGGTTAGGTGTTTTGATTACTGGTCTAGTTTTGTTACATTTTTATTATCATTAGATTAAATTCAAATTAACGGTCTCAAGTAAAATATTTTAAAATAAATAAATAAACAAACCTCTAAGTTTTGCTTATCTCTCCCTTATTTTTCTCAACAAATTGTACATCTTGTTTCTCTCTCTTTCAACTATTGATTTAAGTTTAATCTAATATTCATAAAAGAGTAGTAATGATAGGAAAATTAAATACGTACACAATATTATCATTTCCTAATTTATACTCTTTTTGAGTATCGTCCATGTTTTTTTTCATATAAATTAACTTAGAAGGAATAACACACTTGCAATTTTTCTACATTATTAAATTTTCTAACTTCGCGATGTAATGCTTTTCTATTCTATTATATTTACCATGTCTAAAAAAAATAAACAATAATATCTTTTATTATTCTATTTTATTTCATCCCCCGTCACTAAGCCAAAAAAAGATACCTTTGAGAATTATAAAATAATATTTATTATGATTTAGACAAAAAAAAATGAATATGGATAAGGCACAATGACCTTTAATCCATAAATGGTAGCAATCAACTTCATTCCAATTACCAAATTTTTAACCTCTATATTCTATATTCTCTAGCTTATTTTTTTAATATACTCTACCACTACATTATTCTCATTTTAGAAATTATCTTAGAGAAAAGCTTGCTTTCTCTTTTTTAGTTTTTTTTTTCTATATATCGTCGCATTTAAATTTTGACAAGAGAATCTTAACTCACTTTATTGTATTTACTTATACATCCTCGTTGTTGTCTATTCTCTTTCCTATCTTTCTTCTTTCTAAATTACACCTTAACTTCAAAACTTTTACTAACCTAACTAATTCTACATTGTAACTCATAATTCCCACAAGAAATTAAGAATATGTTCTGAGGGAAGAGTGTGCATTTGCTTGATTTTAGCAATAGACTAAATATATTGAAAAGTTTGCTGGGATTGTAGGTGTTCAAGCATAATTTTCACTAAGTTCAAAGATGATGTTAACTAGATCTTCCTTGGGTCACACATATCCTATATTGTTCTAACTCCCCCTTCCATTTCTATTTTTTTTTTATATTTATTTGTTTTAGGATATCTTGTTACTTTTTTGTTTTCTTAAACTTGGTAGTTTATTTATTGGAATATTTTTTGTTGATTTTCTGATTAAGTGTCTTTCTTTTCATGCTCTTGATGTGCTCCCTCATTTTTCTTGATTGTATATATTAATAAGATGCATAAATATTGGAGCATTTTCCACCTTAATTGAAAGTAGGCTACACATTAAAATAATGGTAGCTCAGTTGACGTTAGGGAACTGATAAGTGAGGATAAAAACATGTGTTTGATCCTCCTTAGAACCATATTTGGGAAGGGTTTAAAGCATTAATCCAAGAACCCGCCCCCGAATCGGACTAGTCGCAAAGCGATGAACTGAATAGAATATCTCAAAAAAATGGTAGGCTACACAAGGCTCAAGGTGCACATGACTCTAGGTGTGCATATGACTCAAGACAACTTTGGTCAAAAAGTTCTACACCTGCTTGTCCCCTAATCAATTAGTCTTTGAAAAATTGTGCCATAGTTCATCTACAAATACAATTTGAAGAAAAGCCTTGAATTAATAAGTAAGCATTTGAGAGAGTTCATCCTAGAAGACATAAATAAAGTTCCACCACATAAATGAGAGAGAAATCCTCTAAGTGAGAAATAAAATTATTGTAATTCATTCTTAGTTGGTGAAGTATTTGTGCATAAACCTCTAGTCTTGCACTAGAGAGACGATCTTTGTAATACTACTTTTATAATGGAAGCTTTCTTAGACTAATTGATCTCATGGTTTTTACTCCTCACATGAGGAGGTTTTCTACATTAAAATTGCTTTGTATTCTCTATGAGTATTTCTCGTATTTCTTTGTTTTTCTCTACTTTCGACTGGTTTACATCACTTCTACAAATAAGAGTCTTTTGGATCAAGCTCCTTAACCCAACACTAGTATCAAAGCTCTTAGGTCAAGGGCTGTGAGAGGTTCAAGTCTTCAAGATGGAAGGTATTGTCACTTATGATGGTGAAATATTCAAACTCACTGTAGAAAACTACTCCTACTGGAAACATATGATGGAAGATCACCTTTATTGTAAAGATTTGTATGAGCCAGTCCTGAGCACAAAGAAGCCAGAAGGAAAAAGCGACAAATAATGGGAGCTCTTAAATCGCATGACAATAGCAATGATCTGAAAGTACATTATCAATAGTCTCTTCAAGCATATGGTGACTTACACCAATGCTCATGAACTATGGACAAAACTTGAATTCTTGATTCAAAAGAAGATACCAAGGAATAAAACTCACTTAATGCGTCGACTTATCAATTTTAACTATAGGGACAGATAAAGCATAATCGAGCATCTGAACATATACAAAGGGCTCGTAAATCAGTTAATAGAGATTAACATAAATATTGATGACGAGTTACATGCTCTCATACTTTTCAGCTCATTGCCTGAGAATTGGGACATCTTGGTGGTAATGTTAAGCATCTCGGTCGTAGAAGAAAAATTGACCATGGACTTAGTCCCAGACAACTTATTGAATGAAGAGGCTAGAAGGAAAGAACAAGGAATGACTACCAGTACGAGGCCAATTTCTTCGAGAATTGTGGGAGGTCAAAGAATCGAGAATGAGTAAAAGTAAAGGTCGAGATAAGTCTTAAGGATGGTCAAAGCCGAGATTCGACTTAGCATGCTACTATTGTGAGAAACCAGGTCACAGGAAGTTTGAATATCAGACGTTCAAAAGAGATCAGAAGAATTACACCGTGAAGCCGGATCAGATAGATTCAAAGAAAAAGGATGAGAAGAGTACCATGGCTGTAATTACTAATGCCAAAGAAGATGTATTCCTAATCAGTGAGGACAATTATCTTAATGTAGCATATGATGACTGTTCATGAATTATAGGTTTAGAAGCGTCCTTCTATGTCACTCCACATGAAGTGTTTTTCTTATCGTATAAAAGTAACGACTTTGGTATTGTGAAGATGGGTAGTCAGGTTACCAGCAAGATAGTCGGCATTAAAGAAGTCACCTTGACTACAAATGTCAGATGCAAATTAGTTCTAAAGGTGAGACATGTTCCCGATATGCATCTCAACCTGATCTCGGCAGGAAAGCTAGATAAAGTCGGGCCAGTGAACTACTTTAGTGCAGGCAAATGGAAACTTGCTAAAGAAGCATGGTGTCGTTCAAGGTATGAAGGGTTCGTTTACCACCCTTACAACAAAATATAAGCTTGTAGAATTGAGTTATGGAGGGTTCTTAAAAGTTTGGAAATGGTTTGGGCCTTGCAACTTCATTAGATTATCGTTGAAAGTGGTGATCTAATTGTTATAAAGCTCATCAACCAAAAGGATCATGGTGACTGTGATTCCCGTCTAGTAGCTTGCATTCAAGAATGGGTTAATAGGGAATAAAATAGTATTTTACTTCACTTGGATTGTCATTCCAATGCTTGTGTTGATTGGATGACTAATTTAATATTTGGTGGAGGAAATGGTTTGTGTACATATCATACTTCTATGGATAATTTCTTTGCTTTTATATATGGACTTGATGACTTCTACGACAACTCACCACCATACTCTAGACCTGATGACTACTTTTCTTTTCTTTTCTTTGGGCCCTTGCCTACTTAAAAAAAGTTATATATATTTTTTATAATAAAAAAATATAAATGATGACATTTGAAGAAAAAATAAAATTGAATATTGGTTGGAATATTTACATATTTTGATTATATCTTAATAGAGTCTTGAGTTATTTTAAATGATCTCTTTGGATTGATTTTTCTATTACCGAATATTTCATGATTTATTTTTTAATTTTAGGATTCTACTTTTATTATAAATAAGGCTTGATATTTTGTCTTTTATATCATATCAATCACTTTATAACACATCAATATACCATATTGTTCTATATTCTTCTTTTTTTAACTTATGAAAAATCCCTATAATTTATCACATAGAACAACAACAACAACAACAACAATAATAATAGGGTTTTATTAATCTCATATTAAAGGAGTTAAGTTATCTCATGTCATAGAGATAAATTTATGGCTCTTTCACCTGAAAAGAAAAAGATTGCACAATTATCGAAGGGTGTGTAGAAGTAAAAACTTATCTCATATAATATGTGAATAATTTTGCCCATAATAATAACAATAATAATAATAATATCTCTTTTCACAAAAATATCTTGTATGGGACGCGTGCACACACACACACAAACACTTGCACGCACACGCGCACACATACATTCTTAAACCTAAATCTATTTAAATAAGTCTCGCCCTATCTTTCTCTCCGGTTTCAAAAGCGGCACGACGTTAACACAAGCCAAGAACACCTTAGTATTAGCATCTTCTTCTCTAATAATCAAGAAAGGTAGCTTCAATCTCCACCATGATTATTTTCCATTTTCATTGCATATCACTTATTATAATTATAATTTTATTTTATTTTGCCTTGTAATTATTTGATTTATTCAAAAAAATATAGAATAAAAAAATACTTGGATTGAACTAAACCTAGGCGATTATGATGTGTTTGGTATGGTTTGATATTCTAATTAAAAGTACATGAATGATTTGGTTCATTTTTTTTTAAATCAAACCAAATCAAATCACAAACTCCTTCAACTATGATTATTTTTAATATAGATGAATCTTTGTTGTGATTTGATTTGATTTTGAGGGAAAAATAATCTAAACAAAACCATCGACTTTTCGATTCAGGGGTCCTATTAGAGCCGACAAAACAGACTCAGCTCAGCCGGCCAGCCCGCCTCGCTCACTAAACGGGGCGGGCTTGTCTTTTGGCGGGTATAGGTAGGCCGAGACAGGTTAATGTAAAATAGACTTGGACTGGCGGGCCAACCTGCCAAACGAGGTGGGGTGGACTGAGTTTTTCAGCCTACTTTCAAAAGCGGGATAAGACAGACTGACTTATTTTTTGATAGGTTAATAACAAGATGGGGCGGGACAGATCGCCTACTTTGCCACCTCTAAATCCTATCAACTTTTTGCTAATCAGAGGATTGATTCAAAAAAATCAATTTTAATCCAAACCATTTTATGTTGATTGCCTTTTTCTCAAATAAACATAAATTTGAATTCACTTTTTATTTCTTTCCATGATCAAATGAAGGTCAAATTTGTCTAACAATTATAATAAAATCATAATTTTTAAGTAAATAAATATTTTTGGTTCTACTAATCTTTAAGGGAACAGTGACCAAAATGTCACTGTTCACCAACTTTTTTACCTAAATGCCACGCGAACAGTGTTATTTTCCAATCTGTCACGGGGCAAGTTCGCTACCCGGTGTAGCGAACTCGGTTTGCTGACGTGTCACGTTTCTAGTGGACACTAAGTTCGCTACACGGGGTAGCGAACTTCATTTTTTTTTTTTAACTTGGTACGTGTTATCTACTAGAAATGTGACACGTCAGCAAACCGAGTTCGCTACACCGGATAGCGAACTTGCCCCCATGACAGATTGGAAAATAATAATGTTCGCGTGACATTTAAGTAAAAAAGTTGGTGAAGAGTGACATTTTGTTCGGTGTTTCATCTTTAAGTATGTAAATTATAATAAAAAAACAAACTCAAAGTTCACTTTTTATGCCGAAATTCCCTTTTTTCTGTTATTATTGGCCATTTTTACACAAACTTATACACATGTGAATGTCATTGAAATGTTACTTATGTATCTTGAAGAAAAAGAAACATAGTTACATATTAGTTTATTTTTTGGTAAATATTAATAGTTTTCTTAGTTAAGAAGTCATCATTGTAAGTTGAAGTAAGCAACTCCAAGAAGTCACACTTATCAAGTTCGCATCCTTTTGTAAGGTATATATAACCTAAGCCCAAGTCTTCCAATAGTCTTAAATTCTGCTACCTCAGCTACCATTGTAAACAACCATCAACTTTTTCTCCTTTGTTGCAACATTAACATCTCACAAATCTAGAGATAGAAAGAGAAACGGGTTGAAGATGAAGATCACTGTCATGTCTGCTGATGAACAAATTATCACGTTGGATGTGGATCCCCACGAATCTGTAATCATCAAAGATCCTACTTTTGCTTTTATCTTCATCTCTATCTTTTCATATTACTGCTTTTCATTACTTTTTTTTTTCTCTTTCTTTTTGTGATAGGTGGAAAACGTCAAAGCATTGCTCGAAGTTGAGGTGAGTTCTCCATTACCCATCTTCTTTTTACCCAAAAAAATTAAATTTTTGATAAAAAGTTTTTTTTTTTTTTTGGGTGTTGTTTTTGGGTGGGGTGATTTTCTTCCAATGTCTAATGTTGCTGAGGATATTTAGGTTTTACGTTATTTTTTTTTTTTTTTTTCATTATTTGACAACCTAGAAGCAAAATCCCATGTGAAGGTTTGTTTGATGATACTGGTGGTCGATTTATGTGTCTTTTTTTAGTTTGAGATGACACGTGAGGTGTGCATGAGATGTTGGATCTTATTTGATTTTAGTTTGTGTATCTTTTCTTTTCTTGTCTTGGGGGGAGGGGTTACGTTGCTTCTGTTCTGATATTGGATTTCTTATTGTGTTTGTTTGGTGCTAAACTTGTGCTCATGAGAAGACAAGTGTGTCTCTTCAGCAACAGCAACTTCTGTTTAATGGGAGTGAGGTGAGGAATTCTGAGAAGTTGAGTGCCATTGGTGTTAAGGATGGCGATTTGCTAATGATGGTATCTGGTGCTGCTGCTTCTAGGTTTGCCTTTTTATTATGTTACATTACATTGCATTGTGGTCTAGTTCTTCTTACGTGTTAAGTGTGAACTAATAAATGCTAGAAATTTATAAGTAAAAGAACACTGAGATTCTCTGTGACTTGGCTATGACCCTATACTTAGGTTATAGTGATGTAATAGGTCGATATTTCACCAGTGATATAATCTGTTAAATCTCTGACAATTTTTCTTTCTTTTACCTGAAAAAATCTGGGTTGTAGCTCAGCTTGCTCCACACTCTATCCATTTTCTCCGGTCACAGAAAGATTCTGGGTTGTAGCTCAGCTTGCTCCATACTCTATCCATTTTGACAAGAGTCTAATCATGCCTCTCCCCTAACATTTTACTCAGTAATGCATTTTCAAATAACCCGAGCTGAGCTAAATGGATGCCATTTGTTTACGAAAGCTGTAAAGAATATGCATAACTTAGAAAATCAAGTGATACATCTGTAAGTAAGGTAGTGGAAGTCTGGAAGATGTTTATTGGGTACTGCTTGAAAATAGACTTACTATTTTTTTAGATGAGAAACTATTTCTATTATTTAATCTATTTCTCGCATTTGCTCACCATCCATGTAATTTGTATAATTGAATCTTGATTGCGAAAATAGTAAAAGAATAAAGAAAGAAGCTATTGCATGCTAGAGAACTGTTGGGTTGTTGACATATGATGCACGTCTCTTGACTTTAATCTTTATATATTCTAAATCAATTTTTGGAAAAGCACATTTTCATAGAAGTGAAAATTATCAATAACTTGATATACTTTTTGCGATAAATTTACATTATTTCAGTGGATCTACCAATGATTTGAGCTTAAATGCTGATGGTTCTGCTATAAACCCTGGTGCTTTCCAGCAGCACATTAGACGTGATTCTAATTTGATGGGTCAGCTCTTTCAGGTAAATTGATGCTCTGTTATGACTAAGTTTAGTCATTTTGTTTATTACGATTTGAAGTACATGCATGATATGGTACTCTGATGCTTAATAAAATTATTGAAACATATTCCTTTCCCACTGATTAGCGGTTTAGATGTAAGTGTAATCCAATATCAAATTATGTGATATAATTTGGAAAATTTTAATCACTAGCTTGTTCTTTGGTTCTCTCTCTCTTGTGATATGCTTATGACCATCTTTAAAATGGAACATACAGAGTGATCCAGAGTTGGCGCAAGCTATTCTAGGGAATGATCTTAATAGATTGCAGGACATTTTACGAATGCGTCGAAATGAATCAAAGCGCCAGAAAGAAGAAGAGCTTGTAAGTAGGCTGTATGGTGACTATTGTTTCCCTACATTTGTCAAGAGATTGAGTTTAATTGCATCATTATAAGCTACTTTACTTATAACCCTTTGGAGTTCTTTTTTATTCCTTGTGTTTTGCCATTATTCCGCTATTATAATATGCTTCTAAATTTGTTTTGAGTTCTTTTTTCCCAGGCTCTTCTTTATGCTGATCCTTTTGATGTTGAAGCACAAAAGAAGATTGAAGCTGCCATCCGCCAGGTCAGTTCTTTTATCTTCTTTTTTTCCCCCTGATTCTGTTAGAGATAAAAATAATATATGAACCTCCACCTAACTGTTTAAGTATTAGTAGAGTTGACTTTTGACTTGATAACAAAGCCTTATGACTAATTATTCATGAATTTGCTCCTTGCTTCTCTTATTTGTCTGAAGTTCAAGCAGTAGGTAGTGTATTAGGGATAAAAATCATTATCGGACCTTCTCCTAACAGCTTAAACTTTTAGGAGAGCTGGTTTTTGGCAATTTCATTGTTAACATTAAGCAAAAGTTATGCTTTACTACTCTAAGAGTTGTCTTATGAGGGGCTTGTCCCCTTTAAAACGCTTGATGCATCCACTTATTGGACATCTATTTTCATTTGTGTTTGGGATTGTCCAGTAGCTATCATTATGTGTCAATTTTCAATTGTTATTCATTAATTTAAATCACCTATTTATTATGCTTGTTTTCTTGAGGCATGATTCTGTCCTGTGTGATTGTTTGTAATTATGTTGACTATATATAACTTTTGATGATTCTAATGAATTCAAGAGCATATCGTTGACCTAACCATGTCTACAACAGAGTTAAATTAATATTTGTTTAGATATTGACTTGTCTCCCTGAAAAAAAAAAAAATACTAAATTAAATCTTCTTTACCCCATTAATCTTTAGTTAACTAGTTTATACTTTGTAATTTATTGAATAAACACTAGCATTGCCATATCACATAAATTTCGGCAAATTTGTTAATTTGTGCTTGTCGGTACAGAGTTCAGAACACATATGTTTAGTCATGATCAGTTTCTGTTAGATTACTATGTAACATGCAACCTATTGCATCTTGTTGTCCTCAATAGCTACTGTTTGCTATCATTGATTATATTTTAAACTTCCCCCTTCCTGATTCACGATATCATGATTGTTTTATTATGAATAATGGCAAATTAACTAATTTTACAGAAAGGAATTGATGAAAATTGGGCAGCTGCACTAGAATATAATCCTGAAGCTTTTGCTAGAGTGGTATGTATGATTTTTAAGTGTTGTATTTAATGCTAATATCTTCGTTGTTTTTCATAATAAAATCCTAGCTTTTTCTGCAATATTTCAGGTCATGTTGTATGTTGACATGGAGGTCAATGGTGTCCCGCTGAAGGTAAATGGCTTGTTCTCACAACAAGTGCATTCATTCAGGGTTTTATAAGTAGACAGATTAAAGGAATTATATTTCAGTTCCCTTTCTTTCATTTATTACTTTCTGTAAAATAATACATGACTAGACTGCTCTTGTCTTTCTCAAGCTGTGAGGGACTACTAGTGCCTATTATCCATTTAATTTAGTGGTGCATTCTATCTATTGCAGTTTCACTTTCCCTCTTCAATGACAGGGGATATGAATGGAACACACATTATTGGATTTTCACTTTGTTTCAGGCATTTGTTGATAGTGGAGCCCAGTCTACCATAATATCCAAAAGCTGTGCTGAGCGTTGTGGGTATGTACATTGGTTTGTCTGGAATACGCTTCCAAGACATCTATAATACTATATGATTAAATTTATTATGTAGCACATTTGCATTCCTATGAATTCACTCTTCTTGTATATAACTAGATAGATGTGCAATTAAGGAAGTAAATTTCATGTTAATTGCTTATGTATTGTGCTCAATATGTGAATTAAACATAAAACAGGTAGTTCAGAGAAGGAAAAAAGAAAAGAAACAATTTCAACGAAATCTTTCAATTTTTTATTTTACTATGTTCAACTCTATATATTTCTCTATCCGTAGAGTACAACGAATGTACATAAATGACTATATCAGAGTTTATGTTATTTGTATTGATAGTTACACTAAAAGGGATGTCTTTATGTTGCATTATATGGCTAATGAGACCCTTAAGGCTCACAAAAAGAAACTTCATAAACGAGTCAATTCACTATTAAAAAAGGGGAAACTATTTGTTCTTTTAAAGGACACATAGTTGTGTCATTTTAAGAGAGAGAAAGACACAACAGTATTCTTTTTTTAAATTTAATTTTTTTTAAAAAATCACCCACTTTTTCTCCCATGATTTTCATTGCTTATGTTTTTCTCTTACTTAAAATAACATAACTCCATGTCCTTTTAAAGGACAAACAGTAAACCCATTAAAAAATGGATTTAATGTCTCTCTGCTTAAACACTTTAAGGCTCACAAAAAACTTTTAATGTCTCTGCTAGTTTTAAGCAACACCAATCTTCCTTAAAGTCATTCATGAACTTATCTTTCACGGTTGCACCTATATCCTGTAACTTTAATTGCATAAATCACAAGCTTAACAAATGTAAATCATATTTCAAGCTCTTATGCAGTGTCTAGACAAATGTATGGTCATGTATGATGTACCTTCCAATTCCATGGCTGCATTTGTTAGATGCCAGATTTTATGATGTGGTAACATTTTTTAATGATCATGTCATCTTCCAGATTGTTGAGACTTTTAGATCAGCGTTACAAAGGAATTGCTCATGGAGTTGGCCAGTCAGAAATATTAGGTCGAATACATGTAGCTTCAATCAAGGTAAATGTTTTTAAAGGTCTTATGGAGAGAATTTTGTGATGCTGAAGTTGTGTGTGTTTTATTGCTTGCTGATATTGGTAGATACTAGATAATGATAATATGTTTAATTTATTCGCATAGATGTCTATTTTGGAGATCAATTATATTTGTAATATTTTTTCTTAAAACATCAGTGAGCATGATCAATTGTCTGGTATTATTTACTGATACAAAATGTATTAATATATTACTGAGAAGGATCCTAGTTTGTGATTACAGATTATCTCCCTCTGCCCTTATTCATATATGACTGTTTTGTGTCATTCATTTTAATGTGTTTTTTTCGTAAAGGGTTATCTCCCTTTTATGACTGAAATGTTATGAGTTCGAATACGGGAAGTAACTTCTTTGCAAATTTGCAAGGGTAAGGCTGCATACAAAGATTGTCCTTATCCTCATTGGTCAGGGTTAAATGGGGAATGGTTTTTTTCATAAGGGTGAAATGATTGAAGACATGAAGTGCAATTTAGTCATGAGGGGGCCTTCACGTCTCCTGGTTTTCCTGTGAATGCTTATTGGGAGTATGATTTTCTTAATGTGTGGAATGTCTACTGGAGGTCATCTTGTAAATTATGTATTGATGACATGTCTCATGTTTCACCAATGGAAGAATGTTTGAGGTCTTTATGCAGGATTATTTCAATTGAATCATTTGAAATTGATTTATTTTAATTTGCACTAAAATGTCTGACTGTTCTCTTACAGTATGTTTTTGTTTATTATATGTTTCACCTTAACTTCCATTTTGTGCATGTATTTTTTCCTGTAGATTGGGGATATATTTTACCCTTGCTCATTCTTAGTGCTAGATTCTCCCAATATGGAGTTTCTCTTTGGGCTGGATATGCTCCGAAAGCACCAGGTACCATCCTCTATTGCAATCTTGGATATCATTG
The DNA here is from genome assembly GCF_033153095.1 of Gastrolobium bilobum. Lineage (NCBI taxonomy): Eukaryota > Viridiplantae > Streptophyta > Magnoliopsida > Fabales > Fabaceae > Gastrolobium > Gastrolobium bilobum. Next base: position 71,850 of record NW_026896153.1, read on the forward strand.
CTTTCAGTAATTACACTGAGCTGTTATTCTTATAAATGTGGCTCATTTCTGCAGTGTATAATTGATTTAAAAGAAAATGTCTTGCGAGTTGGTGGAGGAGAAGTTTCTGTGCCATTTTTGCAAGGTTGGTTTTCGCATATGTGGATATGTGATAATGACCATTTTTTCTCCTTATAAGTTTGCATAGTTCTCTTTTCAACTCGATCCTGTTCTAGATTTTAAATATAGTTAGCCTTCTTGTCTGTTATGTTCAGAGAAAGACATACCATCTCGGTTTTTAGATGAGGAAAAGTATGCTAAGGAAGCTTCAAACTCAGGAGGCCCAGTAAGTATACTTTAAGCTTTTCTTAAAGCAACTGTGTTGAAACTGTAAAACTCTAATTTGTTTCTAGATATGGAATGTGCAGTCATTGTTCTTATTCTTTTGATAGTTCTGTAATAGATAAATTTCATATCATAAAAGAAGAGATGAGAATATGCCATTGCTGAGTGTAAGGCTTTGTCTTTGGACTCTTAGTTTCGATTATCAAATTAACAAAATCAATAGGAATCTTATACTCCTTTTGATAAACCAATTACAAATCAAACAAAATTAAATAGCCTAAAAATAAGGAAACATTTAAAATTAAATTATCCTAATAATTAAAGGAAGGTTTTATAAATGAAAACTGGATAATCAATCAAGCTCAAAACACATCCCAAATTTTAATCCTCAAAACACATTAGCTTCCTTGAACAAATGTGTCATGCTTGATGGGTCATAAATCTCATTGAGATTTAATTCGTGAATCAATCCAATTGCTTGGGTTGTGCTTAAATGAGCCGAATCTAAGTGCATCAATAAGTGTGTACTATTCAAAATGAATAAAGAAAAAGATGCAAACAATGATGCGTTGTCAACTTGTGTCGTAAATTCTTATGACTTTTCTGGTTTGCTTTGTCATTTTGTTTTGATGAAAACAATGATAGTTGTGTTGTGTTATACCTTCAGGTTACATCAGGGAGCAATATTCCATCAAAAGGAGTCCAGTCTTCTGGTTAGTACTGGATAGCAGTTTTTTATTTATTTTGGGCTTAAAATATGAAGAAAAATTCATTTTTTATGTGTCTTATTTCGGGGTTCAGTTGGCTAGATTGCCATTAAACAAGTTTTTTATGCTTGCAATATATCTTAACATTATTAACTCTTTCTAGGGTAGTGCTGGTTAGCCTTACTTTTATACAATGTTAATGAGGTAGTAACTTATTGGTGGCCCATATAATTAAAATTCATTTTATTTGCCATGTCAAATTTCACATGTGCTAAACAGATCACAAGAGCTAATGTTAATAACATGCTTATTTTAGTTTATTTTTTCCTTATTTTCAGGAGGAGCTTCTGGTGACAAGTCTAAGGTATATACTGTCAAGTATCAACAACTGTTTCAGCTTTGTACTGACCTTTTTAAATCTTGTACTTGATTGTATGTGATTATTGGCTTTCATTCCTTTGCAGGTGTAGAATAAAATTTTGAGTAAATTACAATGTCACCACATTAGTCCTTTAAAGATCTAAAATGTCACCATATCTGTCCTTTTAGGACTACGCAAAAGGACAAATTTGGTAGCTACAGTATTTTTGACTAACTTTTTTAAAACAATCTTTGTAAAACTAATGTGGTGACACAGTACACACTAATATTTAAAGGAAGTAGAGGTTTTACTCACAGTGGATAGTATTTATATAACTGTTGGTTAATTGTATTATGATGCAAGAACATGATGAACAATAAGACATAAACATAATGAACAATATGCTTACAATAGGTGACATGAGGTGTACTGGTCTGAATTTAGGAGTCGCATCTTTTCTGATTTAAAGGTTAAAGCTAGTCTTTTAGCTAGTTTTTTGAGACTGAATCCTTATTTATTTGTTAAACTTGGTTTGCTTATGCTAAGACTAATTACTGTTGTTTGTATTCTACCTATATTCATGACAAGTACATGATTGGAACATGTTTGATGTGTTGGTGTGATAACATTCTATTTCTGCCTTCAAATGTGGTTTTTTTAAGGACTTCTGAAGACAAGTTCATTTTTTAGATTCTCTGATGAAGTCTTTATGGTTGCAGGAGTCTGATTTTGAAGCCAAAGTTGCAAAACTTGTTGAGTTGGGATTTGGAAGAGATGCAGTTATACAAGCTCTTCAATTGTTCAATGGCAATGAGGAACAGGCAGCTGGGTTTCTTTTTGGAGGCTGAAAATAACATTTCTTATTGGAAAGGATTAATTGGATTAGTTCAAATGATTTTTACTTTTAGCCAATTTCTTTACAAATTCTAAAAACAAAATCATAGACCTGATGGCATTTATTGGGAATTGTTCATGTAAGGAATGTTTTTCTTTAATTGATAAACCAATTTATAGTTACTCAATGCTTATTATGTAATCTTTAGAGGGTGAAGAAATTTTTTTGACAAACTTGATTTCTAAAGGGTCAGTATATATAATATGAACGGGGAAGGGTCATTAACCAAACAAGTTTATGTGAAAAATTTAAATTGCTTCATGGGGCTATCAACTTTGTATGTATGAATGAATATGAATAAAATTACAAATTTGGGAGGAACGTCGCATCACATGTCCTCTCTATGCAATGTAAAAGTTTTGAATTTCAATAATACAGCATATTCTGATCAGTGCTGGCAAACACCTGAGCAAGAATTAGTGTTACACCCAAAAAATGTGAAGACATTTCATGAAAATAAAAAACATGAACATCAATGTTGGCTATACCGAGGGGTGTAAATAGGTTGAGTAAGGCTTTGATTTAAATAATTTAGATATATATTTACAAAAAATAATAATTTAGATATATATAAAATATTTTGAACCTAGCTTAACCTATTCATTTTGTGTAGGCTAAATTATAAATATTTGTATTTAAAAATTAAGAGGTTGGCCTATGCCTGTTAATTTGTTTAAGTCTATTAGATTTTCAAGACCTATCAAGAGTTATAAAAAATAATTGAAACAATAGTTTTTATTATATAAAATTATTATTAATAATTTTATTTTATATTATTTAAAAATAAATAATATAATATAAGCTTGCGTGTAGACATAGAGCCTTGTAAAAGAAGACATAATATATATTTTCTAAATAGGTTATTTTAAAGAGTACGAGCCTATTTTATTTTTATAATTTTTTTTTTGAATATTATTTATCAGTTCATCAATTACTTGACCAATTCAATTTGAGCCAGATAAAATCACATGGGAAACAAATGTCTCTATCAAATTTTAATCCAACTGTGTTTCAGAACTCGAACTCTAAACAACTAATTAAGCTAGAATAATCCCTTACCGGTTGCGATCTATATAGGTCACGTAATTTTCTTTTCACAATTATTAGTATTAGATTGAGTTTAATTATAGCCAAATTAGAATGGATGGTTCCGATTAAGAAGACTTATTCTTAACAAAAAATGAATTTTATATATATATATATATATATATATATATATATATATATATATATAAATGTAAGAAACATATCAAGTGAAAGCATACAAAATGATATAAGATTAAAGGGTTAACTTTTTCTATAGTTAATATAAGGGTTTTATTAATCTCATGTTAAAGGAGATAAGTTATCTCATGTTACAGAAATAAACTTGTAAGCTCCACCACCTAAAAAAGAAAAAAAAAGAAGATGATACAGTTATCGAAGGATGTGTAGGAGAGAAATTTATCACATGTAACATAAGAGTAGTTTTTCTCTTAATATAAATAACTTATTTACATTGAATCTAAAATAACATCGTTTTGAGTCAGAAATCAATATATTTTTTAATCAAAGTCTTTTTCATTGTAATTTTTTAATTTTCCAACCCAAAACAATGTTAGTTTGGGAACGTAGATAAATTATCTACATTCACTATAGAAACATTAAAGCCTAATATTAAATTATAAAAATTAACTATCCTCTCCTCTCCTCTCAAGCCCTCACCTAATACACCGCAATGTTCCGCCCCATATTTCATGTATTGCAGGTTTTGAACTCTAGGGAAATTACAAAAAAATGGATTAATAGTTACTGCATTCGAAAAGACCAGAAGATAAGCGAAACAAAGTATAAATTGATTGTCTATTAAACCTTGATGATGATCTGGGCACATTACAAGACAGAAACTAACCAGTATTTCCGTAACAATCAAGCAATAAACATTAATAAATAACTCTACAATAATGTATTAATGTTCATAGGCAAAACTTCACTTCCAAGCGATGCTCTTACATTCATAACTTGATTTTAACTTAACAAATAGCTTAATTGAATCAAATTAAGCAACCACAGTGGCGGGGCTTCCATACAATACTCAAAAAGAAATTACAGAAAAATCTATGGAAACAGAAACAGGAAAAAGTTCCTACAATGCCACGATTAAGAGAGGATCAAAACCTTTCTGCCAATCTAGCAGTAACTGCTCTTAGTTTGGAATATACTTTTCCTGCTGGTGATCCCAGGATTAAGCTACAAAGAGAATCCCTGGCAATCTTAATGTTGGAAAAAGATCCCAATATGTGAATTTTGGTGTCAGCAATCACAATTCTTGTCTTTGTTGCATTCTCTATTGCAAACTTTGTTTTACCACCTTTACCAGATAATCTTCCAATAGCACGGGACAAGTGATCACCTCGAAGTGTTTTAACATCCTTGATCTCAAAGGACTCAACATAGAGCTCATCCAAACGCAGAAGAGCAATGGCATCTATGACATCAAAACCAAGCATGAAAGCATGCACAAAATCAGCACATTTTTGCAGGTTACTAATATCAGGTGTATCACGCCTTGTTTTCAGCTCAACTTTCCGAGCCTTTAAATTCATGCGTATGTCAATCTTCATCTGTTCATATATGGGAGCATAGATATCCATCCAAGCTTTCTTCAGAGGGGTATAACGATGCGGTGGAACAGACACTTTGCGGAACTGAACCTGACCATCAGACATCTCATGAGGTTTCAAAGGCTCAAACTTTGGCTTTGGTGGCAAAAGTTTGAGTTCAGATAGGGTAGCTTCAATTTCCATGGAAGAAGATGCCTCGTTTGACTGCATTGTGCAACCTTTCGAAGAGCACCCCAAAATAAAAGTTGATTTAAAATCTACAGAAATAAACATAAAAATTAAATGTTAATAAGCCAAAACCTACTACTGCATTAATAGGTATGAGAATAGCAGTTCAGCGACAACATTTAAGGGCATATTAAACAAATTTCTGTTAGCAATGTTGGTGATCACTATTACAGAGATTCATAACTTTGAGCCAATACCAGTACTACCTCATATATCTAACAGATTGCAAACCTCAATCAGTTAAATCCTATGCTAATGTATTAAACAATAGACTTCACCTCATTGATAGTTTTTGAAACATTTGCATTTTCTATAGTATTCAGTAATCAAACAAGGGGACTGGAGCCGTTGTTTGATTATAAACAAAATTTATCCTACAAAATAAACCCTTTTGATTCTTTCATCTCTTAAAGTAGGTGTTCAAATTCCTATTCCCCCACATGTAAAAAATTAAATAAAAGAAAAAACCCTATTAAATCTCATATAGTCTCTTAAGTTCAAACACACAGAGATTCAGGGTTCAAAAAGAATCAGTAAGTCAAGGATCAAATAAGATAGAAAATTTTAAGTCAGTCATACTACCATATTGACAAACAATGAAGCTTTTCTCATGTTGCCACAATAACAGATCCAAAAAACAATCGAAAACTGCTCATATTGCCTAAACAGATAAATTAAAACAATCACACAGATTATAAATACGCTCTTTACATCCACAAAACAGAGAAAAAAAGTGATAATTGAAGTCACAAATAACCATACGATCAAACCCCATTTGATTTGTCAAAAAGAAAAAAAATAAAATTTGAAGGAACCCCATGTCGTTCCCTAACTCTCACTTTCACACCCACTGAAAATCTGGTTCTGATTTCAGAAACCAAATTTGAGGTGGGTTTGCCTCGCACAATCTCTTTTGGCCCCAGAACACACTGATTCAAACGATTAGTTCTGAAAAAGTGAGAGAGAAAGAGAGAGAGAGAGAGAGAGACAGAAGAGACAAGACGATGGAACACGTACCTGCGATTGCGAGCAGAATATGGGAGCGGCTCTATGAGAAACAAGGGCAACAACAGAATAGATGGTACGAGGGAGATGTCTAGGGTTTATAGGATGATTTTATTTATTTATTTATTTTTTTGTAATGTTATAGGATGGTTTTAGATAGTAATATTTTTATGTTTCAAATATTACTTATATGTATGGGACGTCATGACGTTATATTTTTATGTGTGGTTGATTTACTTTTGACGCAATAATAATAAGATTAAGATTAATATTTTATATCATAGAAGTTAATTTTATTTTCTACATACAAATAGAAATGTGTTGAACTTATATGAGGCCAGGAAAAATAAATAAAAAAAGTATAGATCTCGTACACTTTTATATACGTGTAGAAATTAAAATTATATCCTAGAAAAACATAAATTCCATCTAAATATATCTAAAATATTTTGATTAAATAAAATTTATCATTTATCTGGAGCAATAAAACTACTGAAGTAAATTATCATCAATTCAGGATTTTATTTGTTAGTATTAATAATTGGGTTTGATTTTTGTCATTTTAAATGACATAAGTTATATCATTTTAGGAGAGAGATAGACACAAAGAATGGAAATATATCATTTTCTACATAGTATATTTCAAAAACTAACTACATACTACAGGTAGTACATGATTTCTGAAGAGAGAAAAAAACTATGTACTACTCGTAGTACATATTTAATTTCTGAAATACACTATATACTACCCGTAATACATAGTGTAACTTGACCAATCTTTAGGAAGGGACACGGAAGACTGTAGCATAATCGGCGGGGTATTTTCAGTGTTTGTGTCATCCATGATTTGAGAAGTTCCTCTCCTACTCACTTCATATAATATTATTACTATCTTTACCCTCTCTCTCTCGAAGAAACTCCAAGAGTTTCTTTAAGACCGCCTTCATCAGGCAGGGAGCATGTCATCGGAGATGACACAGTGGTAGGCTCTGTTACCAAGTGGTTTGGGAGCCTCACAATCCTTAAGAATCCATAGACTAGTCTTCCTTTTACCTAAGCATTTCATGGCAAACCTTTGCCTCTTAGTTTTTTTATCGGAGACTATCATCCATGAGTCCTTAAAGATGAGAGGACCGTAATACTGGATCATTACAGAGTTCACTTTCTGATACACGTGATCCCTTTGCAGGGCAAGTGTAGAGCATACTAACTTTCTTATCCAAAGATTAGCAATTATAGTAACTGTTGGATATATGCTCTTTTGGTCACTAAAGTCCTATTGGGCTTCAGTGAAACTTGAGCCCATGAGGCTTAGGGTTGAGTTATGTCTAAGACCTAAGCGTATATATTCATAGTTTTCTCCTCTTGTGCCTCGGAGGTGATCAGATCATCAGAAACAAACCTAAGAGGCAGACGTTCATCATCTGAACGGTTGCCCACACAACCATCTCATCCTCCTCGAGAGATAGTCTGGAAGATCTGCCACAGTCCAGCTTCAAGGAGGTTGTTCGTGCTGCGGCGCTGAGGTGAGCTGTTCGTGAAGAGGAATCCTACAAGGGAAGATTCTACACGAGACCTGCGCACCGAGAGGTAATTGTGAAACGATGATGATTCGGTAAGCATACCAATGTACTAGGTCCTAAACCGCTTCCGCATAAATCTAAGATTTCCTTCAATTGGTATCAGAGCCTTGGCTGTACATTGGTATGTGAATCTAGTTTCACTATTCATGTAATTAGTTTTGCTTCTTGAAATGTGGCACCTAGGGTTCTAGGATTATGGTATGAATCTAGCATGTGTATTTTATAATTCATTTTCATAAAAGATTAAATTTTAATCGGTAAAAATGCTTTAATCCATGGTTAAGGTCTCTCGTGTATTTCTCGATTTGTAACAAGGAGGCTAATCCCATATGATTAGGTTTCCTCCTTGCTGTTTTTGTTTATTTTTGGAATTTCTGTGTATTTTTCAAATATTTTGTAAAAGTTCAAGATCGAGAAACCGCGAGTAAGATGCGCAGTCAGAACTGTCGGAGACTTTTCGAGGTCTTCCCGATCTCGGAATGAGGCGATCTATATATGGTTGGAAAGAGGACGGAAAGACGAACGCAACGGTGGGTGTCTTACCGCCATCTGAGTTTACACGCGCCTCCACGCGCCTCCACAAGATTCTGAGAGTGGCCGCCACTCTCCGGAAAAGAATGGGAGAGTGAGGGAGCGTCCGGCCACCTTTTTGGGTGATTCCGGCGGCGGTGCACTCGTCTCTACGTGGCGGTCCTTCCCCTGGAGTTTCAGCTTGATTTGACTTCGGGTGACGGCGCGGCAGACCTGACGGCTAGGGTTCCTCTTTCGCGTCCTAGGGTTTCTCGCCAAAGGATTGGGTCTTTGGGCTTTTGGGCCCATGAAACCCTAAAGGGGCTTGAGACAGATACTATGGGCTAGGCGAAAGTTGAATTCCAAAGTTGTATTATTTTATTTTATTTTATTTTATTTTCTTTAAAATAGGAAGGCCATGGATTAAAGTAATTATGATTTATTATTTAATGCTTTTATTGATTGGTATAAATTATATGATAGATAACATGCTTTAATGCGATAACATGCCATATAGAATAGGTGGTGCCATATTGTTGCATAACTTGTATGATTGCATGAGCATAATAGCTATTATGTCTTCAGCGACTAGTATGATAGTTATTATAGGATTATTTTGATTTTAAATCATCCTAAGAAATTAATTAATAATTATTATGATTTTTATTAAAAATCTAGATTAATAATTGAATTAATTAATTTTGGATTATTAACATCAAGACAAATAATCGTTATGGAAATTATTTTGATTTCAAATTATCCTCATAAATGATAATTATTATGATTGTTGCAATCTAGATTAATAATTAAGTCAGCTATTTGGATGATTTAAATCTAGAAAAATAATTAGAGAAAATTTCTTGAGAGAATTCTTTTATTTTGCGAGTAATTTGTAGGGTTTTCTGAAATGGTCATGGAATAACACACGCTGCATACAACATTCATGTATCATGATTGTTTGGAGCACACGCTGACGTAAAGTGACCGGATTTCAGGACCTTAATGCTTTCAAAATTATGTTAAGCTTAGTGCACGTTTATCGGCGCTCTTACTTATATAGTTTTTGAAATCAAACAAAGGATACTCTCAATTAAATAATTCTTGGAAATTAGAAAATGTTGCTTATGTTGAATGGAAGGAGATTTAAATTAAGAGATTAATTCAACCTTCAAGCGCATTATAGGACCATTAATAAAATAATCATGTGAAGTCCCATCGAATAAGCATGATTGGATTTTATTAGATTGGACTTAAATATCTATGGGAGGAGATTTAAATTAAGAAATTAATTTAACCTCCAGGCGCATTGTGGGCCTATCAATAAAATAATCATGTGAGGCCCCATCGGATTAGCATAATTGGATTTTATTGGGCCTTAATAATTTCAAAATTTTAATAAAGTATTGTACGGCCTATCGTCGATAATACTAAGTTATTAAAGATAATTTTGAAATTAAACAATGAATTCGACTGGGCTTATGAAAATTCTCAAACAAAAATGTTGAATGGGTGAAGGTTTTAAAAATTAATTAATTTTAAAACCTGCGGGCTCCATTTGTGGGTTTATTAGTGAAATGGTTATCGCTGAAGCCCCATCGGATAAGGATAATCAGATTTCACTAGATTAAATCTTAATAATTTCAAAATTTTAGTAAAGTATTGTACGGCCCATCGTCGGCAATGCTTAGACACTAAGGATAATTTTGAAATTAAACAATGGTTAATTACGTTCAACTTTGGTAAAATTGTTAACCCTCCCATCGAGGCTCTGGCAATGGCACTGAAGGCCCAAATAACAATTTTGGTTTTTACAAGTGACTTGCCCATCGTAAGCCTTGTAAAGATAAACTGAAGGATTGTTAACAATAAACAAGAGTAGTTATGAGAATCTACTTGCACTTCGTTTGTTTATTGCATTATTTGTTTGTAATCGTGTGCTTTATATGTTTTTCAGAAAATATCTTAGAAATGATTTTGAGTCGAAAACCTCTAGATAGTACCAACTATGAATAAGTGAAATGCAATTTTTTTGATATTGTTCTAAAACATGGAAGCTAAAATTTGTTCTGACAATGCGAGGGCCATAGCAACCTGCAGAGGATGCGTCTTAGGAAACTAAGATGCATTTCTCAGATTAGGAAAGGGAAGATATGGTAGTTCGCTGCTATATTATTGTCAGTCTTTCCAAATACTTGCAGAAGCAAGTGTACATGATTAAGAGTGGAGTAGAAATGCTTCAGACTCTTAATGACATGTTTGCTGCGTCTAGCAGCTCTGCTAGACAGAATGCAGTCGGTGCAGGTTTTGCTAAGAGTCTTGTTAAATCCAAAGGGAAACCCAAGGGTGGTAACAAGAACAAAATGACTTGGTTATCAGTTGTCAAACCAGTTGCTATGAAGAAGCCGCAAGGCAAGTTCTTCAAGTGCAGACTGAAGGGATACTGAAAGAAAAATTTCCCAGAGGTGATGAAAAGAACCAGACATGGACATAGATATTTTAAGCTTGAAAATGGAAACTTGTGTCTGCATTTGCAGTAAGACAAGTTATTTATACGACTATGGTTTTGAGTGACTGTTTATTTGTTCCGGATTTCAAGAGGAATTCAATTTTTGTTAGTTGTTTTGGTTAAAACATGGTTTGACAATGCAATTGATTCCTCAGTTACATTTCGAAGTTCATTTTCGTCTTGTTTTGTTCTGGTACATTGTTTAAATAGTCTTTATTACCTATGTCCTATACCCTTTTTAAATTTGTTATGTTGAATGGAAAGGATGATGAACAAGAACGTTCACCAAAGAAATAAAAGTTTCAAATGAAACATAACTTTGGCCTTTGTGATTGAGTCACATTATCTCAAGTAGAGAATATGTTTTAGTTAAAAGAGAGACTGAAAGTTCAAGAATCTTTTAACTAACAGCTACATGTTAGTCTTATTTGGAAGGTAAAGTGGCCAAGCAATCCTACAAGGGCCAAAAAGGTTTGCGCAACTATTCAACTGGAACTGGTACATACTAATGTATGTGGACCAATTAGCGTTCAGACCAGAAGAGGTGATGAGTACTTCATTATATGAATGTTTACTCTGGATTTGGACAGATGAACCAAGTGCGCCATAAGTCTAAAGCTTTTGGAAATTCCAAGAGGTTTATTCTGAGGCAGAAAAGCATGTAGGTGTTCAAATCAAAAACACTTTGGTCTGACTAAAGTGTTGGCTACCTGTCTGGTAAGTTCAGGTCTTACCTGATTTAAGAGGGGATAGTTTTTGTAACTGTCAACTCTAAGAACGCGTTAGTTGAATGAAGTTGCAGTATGCAAAAATCAAACATTTCTAAACTTGGTGAAGATCATGTTCAGTTATTCATCTTTGTCAATGTTGTTCAAGGGAGATGCCTAAAAGAAGGAAATGTATCTTCTTAACTTGATTCCGTCAAAGTTTGTTGTAAAGACACTTAAAGAATTATGGAAAGGGTGCAAGCCCAGATCAAACCATATTCAGATTTAGGGTGCTACGACACACGTCCTACAACAGCAGTCAAATGAGATGGAATCTTGTATGGAAGAGTGCATATCTTTTGGCTACCCTAAGAGAACTAGGGATGATTTCTTATTTAGTTTTAAGGACAAGATAATCTAAGTGAGCACTTACATGATTTTCTTAAAGGAGGACTAGATAAGAAATTATAAGCTCTTAAGTTAGGTTATTCTTGATGAGATTTATCTCAGATCAAGAATTTCCAGAATCTCTAGAAGCTTCATCCACTGTTCCCTTGATTGTTCAAGAGGGGATATATATATCTCTAAGTGAACAAACAAGAGAACCATGATTGGAAATTCAACATGATAATATATAAGTGAAACTAGTAGAAATATTAGTATCACATGTAAAGGAACAATATCAAGGATAATCGGATCCTCAAGAAATTGAAGATCCATCATTTGGCCCACTATTTGTTTTACCTATAAATACACAAGGTCTAGTACAGTACATTCGTAGTGGGAGAGAACCTTGTTAACTCTCAAGTTGTTTCTTGTTGAGTGACATTGATCCTACTAGTTACGATAATGCACTAGAAGATGTTGTTGATCAAGTGTTGCTCAGGCTATGAACAATGAGATGAAATACTTGTATTTCAACTCCGTTCGGTCCTAGTAAAGACACCAAGAAGGGTAAAACCCACAAGGTGCATGTGGACATAAAAGGCAAAGAGAGGATGGACAGAAAGGTGAAAACCTTCAAAGCTAGCTTGGAGGCATTTTTTGCCAGACGCCATGCTTGAGTCTATCCAGATTCTCTTAATTGCTATAAGTCTCAATTATGAGATTTCATTTTGGGAGTTGGATGTCAGGATATCTACATACAACAACCAAAAGGGTTTATAGCAAATGAGCAGGAACACACGGTATGCAAGTTGTGAAAGTCTATTTCATAGACTTAAGCAAGCATCCAGGTCTTGAAACATCATTTTTGATCAGGTTATCAAAATTTTGATTTTGAGAGAACCTTGATGAATGATGTGTATTTGTATGTAAAGGATCCAACGGAAGACAGTAGTTTTTTCTGGTACTTTATGTAGATGATATGCTCCTTATTGGAAACAACGTGGAGGTAATATCAAGCATAAAGAGTTGGCTAAGTTAGTGTTTTGGTATGGAAGTACTGGGGAAGCCAATTATATTCTTGGTATAAAACTCTTATGAGGCCGGAAGAATAAGTTGTTGGCATCACCTCAGGCTACTTACATTGATAAAACTCTTGCCAAAATTCAACATGAGAATTCTAAGAGAAGAATTATAATTCTCAGATGTGGAATTCATCTTCCTAAGGAGTAACCAAAGACTTCTAAGAAGAAAGAATGCATGAGTAGGATATCTTATGCTTTGGCAAAGGTAGACTCATGCATATCATGTTGGGCATTAAACCAGACATCTGTCACGCAGTGGGAGTAGAGAGATAGTACCATTTTGAACCTAGAGGAATACTAGATTATTGTTAAGCATGTACTCAAGTATCTTTGGAGAACGAGAGATTATATGCTGGTATATTCTAGTGGGAGTCTTGAAAAGCTGAGTTTTCAAAAATTTAGTTATTTCAAGTGGATATTGACTCAAGAAAATCAACCTCGAGCTATGAGTTTTTCACTAAACTCAGATAGCATTAGAGGTGGATCTTGCAGACCCAGTTACTAAGAGTTTGCCTGAACTTGTGTTCGAGAGGCATGTTACTTCTTTGGGTCTTAGGAGGATCCCAGACTTGCATTAAGCAAGTGGGAGTTATTGGTTTCATTGTGCTCTTGGAGTAAGACGATGAAACAATAAAATAATTTTCTGAATTTCATAAATAAGGCTTTATTTATTTATTTTGCGCACTATTTACAAACATAAAGGTCCGGATCAAATTGTGGAGTATATGATCATATGGATACGTTCATGGAGGACATGATCATAGGATCTCACAATTGATGAATGAAGTCACAGCCATTAAATAAAGTTGGGCACTTCATTCAGGCTGCAATATTTTATGAAGTGATTTTGTCCGAATCATTGTAAAATATTGGTGTGAATTAACATTCACATGGAAAGGATCAAGGAGAGATTTGATTAAGGTTGTTTTTCTGTCATAAGGTATCAAATCTCCAGTTAACTATAGTTATGTGATTGCTCTTAATCCTGAGTTTATTATAAATAGGTAATCAAATAGTTTTCATTCTTTGATTTACCAACGGGTGAGGTCCGATCTTTTGACGGCCAATAACTCGGTGTTTTGGGAGTGAGATTATTTGATTATCAGTATTTATGAGATAAACAACAAGGAATTTATAGGAAATGTCCCCTTGATATATTTCGGTACTTGGATATTAAAGACACTGGCCAGTGCATGTAATCCATTAGAGAAATTATCAAAGTCAAGGGAATAAATAATTGATTGGGTTACAGAAAACTAATCAATGAATTATAGACATTCTATAAAGGGGCAATGCATATTAATGTTATAAAGGTCATTAATCTTGGAGTTCACGTTCGGGCTTTTAGTGGAGTAGCACCGAATTAGATAATCTTGTAAAGATTATCAGGAGCCTTGATCAATGACAAATGGTAGGTCCCCAGGCTAGCTCGAGACAAGGGATGAGGTATATTATCAGATGATGATAGCTTATGGGCTACATGGTCTTGGGTTTACGAACTCAAGTTTGTATCTTAAAGAGCAAGTGGGAGATTGTTGGATATATGCTCTTTTGGTCACTAAAGTCCTATTGGGCTTCAGTGAAACTTGAGCCCATGAGGCTTAGGGTTGAGTTATGTCTAAGACCTAAGCGTATATATTCATAGTTTTCTCCTCTTGTGCCTCGGAGGTGATCAGATCATCAGAAACAAACCTAAGAGGCAGACGTTCATCATCTGAACGGTTGCCCACACAACCATCTCATCCTCCTCGAGAGATAGTCTGGAAGATCTGCCACAGTCCAGCTTCAAGGAGGTTGTTCGTGCTGCGGCGCTGAGGTGAGCTGTTCGTGAAGAGGAATCCTACAAGGGAAGATTCTACACGAGACCTGCGCACCGAGAGGTAATTGTGAAACGATGATGATTCGATAAGCATACCAATGTACTAGGTCCTAAACCGCTTCCGCATAAATCTAAGATTTCCTTCAGTAACAACATTATACTAAGCTTTCGGAGAGAAGTGAGAACTTTTATTAACTCATGAGGGAAATAACAAACTAGTTTATTTCTTGCAAACTTGTTTTGCCTCATACAGACACTGGAACTTCCTTATATAGGCAAGGAAGAGATAACAACGACAAACACAATAATTATACAATAGACACATCATCAGACATGATGATACAAACGACAAATAACTTTTCAGAAATATGAATTATTGGGCACATACTTTATTTTACAACCATACACGTGTCCATGACTTTAATCATTGTCGGTGGTGCTGGTACTGATGGATAAATTCAGAGCTTTTCTTTCTCCTGAGCGGACATCACCATAAATATCTTTCCACCATGGCTTGTTGGATTTGGCTTTTTCTTCAATTATTTCTGCCATGATATCAGCATTTGGATCTTGAGAAACTTGCCAGATCATATTGTCTTCAGGAGCTTTGATTTCTGTGATTGGATCAAAAACCAATTGAATCTGCATTGGATCTGGGCCTTGTGATGAGCTTGGGCCTTATGACGAGCTTGGATGGAACGATTGATACCTAAGAACTTCAAAGCCATTTAGTTCTTTGACATGTTTTAGTAGAGAGGTCTTAGAATAGGGATCTAATGGATAATCATTGAACTATCCCCATAGATACGCAATATTCTGAGACCATATAAGTCCATCTGGCCTTTGCCAATATGGCCTGCGAATGATAAAAATGACAGTAATCTTTGAAATCTCTCTTCTTGTTTTACCTTTTTGTTCCTTGGATAGAATGATCTTGTGTAGTTCCTTTCTCCACCATGGCAAAAGGGAGTACCATTCTAACAAGGTCCATAAAAAATAATCTGAACTGTCAGGCTCTATGAGAATTTCATAAGTTCTTTGCACCTTAAGCGCAAGAAGGACTGAGTAATGGATTGTGAGACACCATATGCACCAAAGAGTCTTTTAGGTTATGTCAAAACCAACATTACAAAAAACTTCTAGTACCTGCAAATAAGGAATTTCTGGACGACAGGTTGAAGGTGTAACATTTTTTGTTATCATTGTCTCATGGAGATAGTAGAAATAATAATCTTTGGAAATTTTTTGGATTTTGTCCACTAAGATGGGTTTTTCTAATTCAGGAGGATAGTCTCTTTTATGCTTAGCTGTTTTGGGTAAAGGTTCATGCATGAGTATCAGGGGAAAAAAGACACTGGATATATTTGAGATGATCTGGATAGGAAATCTAGGTCTGGATAGAAAATCAGGGATGCTGTTGAGGTTTCTTTTTATATGTTTCACAATAAAATTATACCTCGAAAACCAATCTTTTAGTTTGAGGATTTGAGGATATAGTGGTGAGTTATCCATTTGAACTTCAAAATTATGACCGCGGAGATGGAAATCAAATTTCTTGATTCCTTTTTTAACTGCCAATGCTTCTTTGTAAGTGGTATGATAATGTTTTTCAGCATCTGTAAATTGGCCACTGGCATGTCTGCAATAATAATTTTTGTCATAAACTTCTTCTATAAGGATAGCTCCCCAAAAATGGTCACTTGCATTTGTTTGAAGAATTCTTTTGCTAGTATTAGGAATCTTCAAAGCTAGTGGACTCTGAGCAATCTTCTTCAGTTCTTTGATTGCTTTGGTCTGTTCTGAACTCCAAGGGGAGGATTTTTCTTTAGAAGCTTAGAAAGAAGATTGGTATATTTGGCTGCATGAGGAATGAAATATCTAACATATTAACAATTCTTAAGAATTGTTGAATCTGTTTAACAGTGAGATTTTCATCTGAAAAATTTATGAGTCCTTCTGCAAGGTGTGGTTGTGGTTGATATATTCGTTTGGAAAAATGCATTCCTAGGAAATCAACTTCAGTTTGAGCAATATGGATATTCTTTTCAGCAAGCATAATTCCATATCGGTTATCTATTTCTGCAAATTGGTTGAGCAGTTTTGTGTGTGTTTCTATGTCTTTTGAAAAAGAAAAATATCATCAATATAAATGAGAATGTATCCAAGATTTGATCAAAGATTCTTGTCATTGCTTTCTGAAAAAGTGAAGGAGAAACTTTGAGACCGAATGGGAGAACTCTCCATTGGTACTGCACATTTGGAATGCAGAATGCAGTTTTGTATTTGTCATCAGGATCTAATCCAAGTTGCCAAAAACCTGATTTCAAATCAAACTTGGAGAAGATATAAGCATCTTTGAAGAGGATTGGAAGCATATCAACCTTTGGAATGAGAAACTTATCATCTTGCAGAAAATGATTCAGAGGCTAATAATCAATCATCAATATTTTCTTGCCTCTAATTTTTTATGATCTTTTTTCCACATAAAAAGCTTGACAAGCCCACTGGGATTTAGTAGGTTCTATCAATCCCTGCTTCAGGAGTTCTTGGCATTATTGCCTTGCCAATTGAAGGTCTGAAAGAGACATTCCTGGATGAGTTGCTTTGGTAGGATTGATATCTTCATTGAGCTTGAAAGGAAGTTCAATGACAAAATCTTCATTTTTTCATAGGGGATTAGGATGCGAGAATCCTCTATGGTTGTCTGCACATAAAGGCTTGAGTTTTTCTTTGATGTACTCAAGTTCAGGAGGAGCTTCAAAAAGCGCATATAATCTTAAGGTCTCCGAATAAGATTTGAAATCTCTTTTAAATCTTATTCCTTGAGGAAGGATTTAAAGTCTGTGAGCTTTGGTATAGACATCCGTTCTTATCAGAATATCTTTGTTGGGCATAGGAGTCCCAATAACATTGGTCCAGACAGTGCATTCAAGGAAAAACCTTATCCTTATAGGTTGCTTAGTAACTAGGTAGGTTATGAAAATCTTTCCATCAGCTGCTACAAAGTAAGTTGTCTCTTTCTTCCATGCTTCTGGAGGTAAGATCTTGGGATCCATCATCGATCTTTGAGCACCAGTATCCATGTATGTAATCACCTTTTTTGGATGACTGAATTTAGATGATAAGATGTGAACTTCTACACTAGGCTTTGGTATGACTGGGCTGAGATAGAAAACTTCATTTATAGCAAAGACTGGAACATCATTATCAGAAATTTCTGAATCAAAAGAGGGGTTTTGGAGTGCGAAGACAGTGTCTTCATTTCCAGTGCTTTGTTCAGAATAAAACGATTCTGCATCACCATCATCAAGGTTCAAAGCAGTTATCGTCTTTACTGCTTTATCAGATTTGTTAGGGAAATTTTTTGTATAAGAACCTTTCTTCTTGCAAATGAAACACTTTTTCCCTTTGTTCTTTCCAAGAAACTTTTTCTTCTTGAAGAATTTGTATTGCTTCTGGGATTTATTACTCTTCTTCTTCTGGTTGAATTTTTTGAAATGAGTCTTCTTCTTTGTTCTGCAATCACAGCTATTGCCATCTTTATATTTTATCTCGAGATAAGACTTTTTACAGGCTTGAGTATACTTTGATCTCTATTTCATCAAATCAGTCATGCACTTATGCTGCTTACAAAGCTTATCTACTGCTTCTAAAGTCAGCTGGTGAATCTGACCTATAGTAAGGGCCGTGAAATCTTTCCCTTGAGCAATGGCCATTCGGTTCAATTCAGGTTGAATTTCTTTAGGGAGAGAAGCTAGGTATTCTTTAAGCTTGGATCATTGTATCCATTCAGCAAGTAGAATCTCTGCATTATTCTTTTGAAATGTATTTCTAGATCTTTAATCTTCAAAGAGCAACACTTCATCTCAAAGAATTCTTGCCTGTATTTTTTGTCTATGATGTCCCCATCTCCAATGAATTCTTGATGGATAACTCTTAACATTCCAGAGGTTGTACCAACATTATGGAGTTGGTCTTATCGGATACTTCTCAAGTTATGATACCATTCCTTGAGCGAACCAATCATTCTTGACCAGAATTTCTCCATTACTTTGTAAGGATCAGAATCAACAGGTAAGAGTTTAGTATCAATCCATGACCCAAATTCTAAAATTCCTTTTCTCCTTAGGTATGGAGAAATATCATCAAGTGTGAATCAAGGTCTTGCAGCAGTTGTCTTCTTACTATGACTTCTGCTAGTAACATCTCCTGACTCAGATTCAGGGGAAAATATGACTCAACTCTGGATTCAGCAGTTCTGGCCATCAGTATGCCAGTAATATCAACATATTATGCTTTAGAGAGATAAGAAGAATCTAGCACTTCATCAGATTGTTCTTCTCTAGAGGTTCCAGAAGTAGTTTCAGAAAGATTCTAGTGATCTGAATCTAATTCAAGAGCTCCTTTAGAAGATGTCTCAGAGGAATTAGAACTCTGGGTGTTTGACGAAAATTCAGTTAACTCAGATGATTAGTATTCATCTGTGTCATGTGGTTCAGTCTGGATTATGGTTAATTGGTCTTTAAGATCTGCAGTCTCAAAAATTCTTTTTGAAGAGTTGAGATTTTCTACATGGTCTGTAGAGTTTGAGGATAAAGAAGGGGTTGTCTCCATTCTAGTTCTAGATTAGTGTCTTCTAGAAGTAGAAGGTTATTTTCCTCTCTCTACTTTCTTTGCGAGTTCTTTGATCATAGGGTTAGCTGCTTGAAAAAGTCCAAGGTCTTGGAGGATGTGGATTAGTCCAGAATTCTGGTGATTTTTGGAAAGGAGAATAATAATTTGGCATGAGAGGTGACAAAAAGGGATAATAGTTTTCTACTGGTTCTTGCTTTTGCTGAGATCTGATATTCTGTTCAATGATTCTTTCAAGATCATGAATCTCTGCCTTTAACCTTCTTATCTCTCTATCTCTCATATTGGCTTCTGGAGTAAAGCCTAGCTTTCTGACTTCTTCTTCAAGCTGAGCAATTTGCTTCATGTTCTTCTCATAGTGCTTTCTCATTTTTTTTAGAGATGTTGCAAACGATCTTAAATAGTATCCATCTGGTTGTAAATCTTTTCAACTTTGGAATCAAGTTTCCTCATAATAGAGTTCTGAGCTTGAGCATTCTCTGTTTGCCAATTGAGTACTTCTTCAGCTTGACTTAATTGCTTTAATTTCCTATATGGAAGGACTTCTCCTTGGGTGATTAAAGCTTTGGTGGTGATTTTAGTGGTTGGGTTGGTGTGTCTCTCTAAAGGAGGAAAATCACTTTGTGAGAACATTATACAGGGTATTGGTTGAGTAATTGGTAAGGATTCAGGCTGGCATCTTGAGATGGTATCTTTTGGTGACCAGGTCAAGAGTTCAGGGTTATTCGATGGAGGAAGTAATCCTTCTTCTCTAAGGATTTCTAAACCTCTCTTATAAATCCAAAGAGGTCCAGGTTTCTTCTGTGTGCTAAGACCTACTTATGGACCATTATCTGGTCAGATCTTCTTTGAGCTGGAGGAGGTGGTTTGCAACGCCTTCGACTTCTTGTATTTTTTCTTCTTCCTGTTCTTCCTCTTCATTTGAAGTATCTCCAGTGTGCATCCAACAATCACACTCGGGATCACACATATTAGGATTTGTATCCCATATAAAATGACCGTTAATGCGATCAGTAAAGATAAGGGATCCATCCGGCATTATCCCATAGAATGGGATTTGATCTTCAGTGTAGCATGGAGATATCATCATAGATTGAAAGATAGGAAGGGTAGAACTGCTGGCTACTACATCAGGCTTCTTAAAGATTTTTCTTACGGTTCCATCAACAGATCTTCTAAAACTTGCTTCATGAGACTTGATAGGCTTGCTGGCTTTATGAATCTTCTCATAATTAGTCAGCCATTCTAAAGGAATTAATTCTGTAAATTCTTCACGAGATATTTTTCTCGGAATCTGGATGATTGAAGATGTATCTTCTTGATTTTTGGCTATGACAAACAAAGCATCGCTTTGGCTGTTAGGCAGCTTTGGAAGATCTACAACATGATCTTGGAGTCTATACATCATCTGATGGTGAAGGGTTGCAACATATGTATCAAAGACTTAATAAGCTCCTGTGAGCTGGATTTGTACTTTGAGCTTTTTTTGTAAAGTTTTATCTTTTAGACTGACATTATAATTTGGGAAGATGATTAACACTACACTTCCTGTATGAAGTGTTGTCAGGATAATGCCAATGATAACATTTTCATAATAGATGAAGCTAGAGTCTAGCAAAGCAATACGAGTTGTGATTGGAAGACCTTTCCTTCCATGAAGTGAAAGGATTAGTCTGGTTGCACCAAAATGAAGTGCAGTATAGCCTTCTTGCTTCCAGTGATTGATAAATTCAGTAGGAATCTCCAGATTTACATATTGTTCTTGTGAAGTGGCTTGTAGTTCACACTGATCTATTCGGGAAGACTGGACATATTCTTTCATAGTCGGTCTCCTGGTGGAGATCAACATGGTGATACTCTTAAACACAGATCTTTGTCTCTTAAAAATATTATAAGGGCAGAGCAATGGTGATACTGTTTCAAGGATCTTTGCATCTTCAGGGACATAAGAGTATTCTATGAGATTTTCTATTTTTGAGGATATTTTTGTGGGAATATGTTTAGGAAGGGACATGGAATACTGTAGCATAATCGACTGGGTATTTTCAGTGTTTGTGTTATCCATGATTTAAGAAGTTCTTCTCCTACTCGCTTCATATAATATTATGACTATCTTTACCCTCTCTCTGGAAGAAACTCGAAGAGTTTCCTTAAGACCGCCTTCATCAGGCAGGGAGCCTGTCATCGGGGATGACACAATGGTAGGCTCTAATACCAAGTGGTCGGGAGCCTCACAATCCTTAAGATTATGAGAAAGTTACTTCTATAATTGCTAATCTCTGGATGAGAAAGTTAGTATACTCTACACTTGCCCTGCAAAGGGATCATGTGTATCAGAAAGTGGACTCTGTAATGATCCAGTATTAAGGTCCTCTCATCTTTAAAGATTCATGGATGATAGTCTCCGATAAAAGAGCTAAGAGGTGAAAGGTGAAAGCATTAAATGTGGGAAATCATAATCATTCATTTGTACGTCAAACGACTAGAGAAATAATTTTACTATATATATATATATATGGCTTAGTGAGTATCAAGTGACTGGATGTAATTTTGGTCCAGTGCACTGTATTCTCCCGCGAGAACATAGTGCACAAAATATTATAACTATGTTCTCCCGGGAGAACACCCGAAGAAACACCATTGTAATATTTTTGCACTATGTTCTCGCGGGAGAATATAGTTACAATACACTCACTGGACAGTCCAGTGACTGAATTTTTAATTTTTCGATATATATATATATATAAACAACGTCTATACAAGAATTTTATTGAGTGTTCATATAAGGGAAAATAACTCTCATGTTACTGTAGAGCCATCGATTTTCGCCACATTTTTTTTTTAATAAACAGTAGGCCCCATCACATAGTTGTGTTTGCAGCAAGAGACAAAATGTCTCTTGTTGCAAGAGTTTAATAACCCTCTACATATAATACACATTATCTACTAAAATAAAAATAATATAACTCATTTAACCTAACTATATTTATTTTATCCTTATCTTTGTTAATATCATGTGAAGAACTTGTTTCTAATTTTGTAAAGGGAATATATAGCACATGAACATTGAAAATTTATTGAGATTCTTATGTAAACTTTAAGCAAGGTTCAATACATAAATAAGCATAATTCATAACAAAATAAAATGAGGGCCAAGAAAATTGACCCCATATATACAATATAATTTTTTGATGAGAAGTTGACCATATGTTATTTCTTTTTCTTTTTTTATTTCTAATGTAATATAATATGTCCACTATTTATCCAAAGATTCATTTGGATATTTTGCCATAGAAAGAAACACACTGCATTTTCTGACCAGAAAACCAATGCTTCTTCTAGTTATGCTTCACTACAAGAGGGCTCTTAACTTTGTGGCTTCCATCTAACCACAACAAATCCCCAAACACATAACCTGATGCATGTTTGTGTACTTTTATGCCCTTCAAAATAACCTTGAATGTCTTCTTTTCACCAACTTTATTGAATGTCAAGGATCTTGGCTCAACCAAAACTGAAACCCCATAAGGTGCCTTGACATACACATGATATGTACCTGGTGACCCAACATTTGTAACTGTACGGCTAACTTTTATAGAGTGTTTCCCAAGATTAGGCACTGTGATTGAAGGATAGTTAAAATCTAGTATGCTGTAAGACTTAGGACAAGTGTGGTGCTTCATAGAAAACATCCTAATTTGTGTCTTCTTGTAACCATGACCACATAGGAAGTTCAATTAATCAGCAGTGTTTAGATCATATACAAGTCCAGGGTCCATTGCAAGTTCTGGTTGAATGTGTCCTGCACCATAAGCAAATGGAGTTGCTTCTTCCTTAGATTGATCCAAAATTGGTCTGTTGTTGTCATCTAGTGTCATTGCTGAAAGTGCATAAATTTTATATAGTTTCTTAGAAATATAATATGAAATATAAAATATTGTAAGTTTTTTTAACATAAATAGATGGGTTTGTACATTATCCACTCTTCAAGCTAAATGTGTTCTTGTATAAGGGACATGATAGAAATATAATATCAAAGTGTTAACATGTGTAAATTATTGGTTAACAAGGTGTATCAATCGGTTATTGAAGTAGTAGTACTTTGTTCCCACCTTATCAATTCCTAAGTCAATAATCAATCAACATACATTATTAATTAATAATTTAAATATCATTAACTTGTGTATGGAAGGTCTCAGGTGTAGGAATAACAAAACTGCACAAAAATATATCACATTTTGAGGGATTAGATCTTTGTGATATCTAAAAGACTTGTGTATTGCATATGTACCAGTAGTCATGATTGCAGATTTTAAGGCTGCAGGACTCCGATTGGGATGAAGTATTTTGAGAAGGCCAATGATGCCAGAGACATGAGGGCAAGAAAAAGAAGTTCCTGACTCTATATTATATGGAACCCTACGATTATCTGATGCAAGACTAGTTGGACTAACAGCTTCTGAGGATGCACAAAGAATGTCCACACCTGGTGCAGTGATATCAGGCTGAAAATGAAAACAAAAGTTGAAATTGGAAAGTCATCTTAAGAAGCATTTGAAGGAACTAATGGCAAAGATGGTGGTGAAAATGAAACAACCTTGAGGATATTTGCCTGGATGGTGTTAGGTCCCCTAGATGAAAATGAAGCTATTATTGGAGCTGGTTTTATTCCTAGTTGAGTTTTTGCTTTGGTCATGTAAGCCATGGGGGTCCTGCAATATATGCATAGATATAGATTGATTAATTAGTTTCTAGAAACTAGAAACAGTTTTTGGCATTTCTGAATCCAAAGGGATTGGTGTAAGAGAAAGATAAATTACTTGGTGCCTTTGATGTAGGAATAAACATATTCACTATCTGTGTAATTGATGTGTGAAGTAGGCAACAAATGAGCATATGCTATAATGTCATTACCACGTTTCTTATTATTTGCCAAAATTAGTCCTACTGCCCCTGTAGAAAGAGCTTGTTCCTCCGCATAAAATAATCCAACAGTCTCCCTTAGGAGACAAACCAAGATTTTTCCCTTTGCCTTCTTAGGATCAAGAGTTCCAATCTTACAGATTTGACTGCAAGAAATCATGACAAAATAATATACCAAGAAACAATAATTATACAAACTAGACACATTGAAATGACTCTATTGGAATATTTGAACTTACGCATCTTCAATTGTTGCATTAGCAACTTTTGCATCTACAGAACTGATCAAAGAATAGAACTTCTCAGATGGCAAGCCAGTTGAAAGACTAGTTCCCTGGCAGTCAAAATTGAAATATGTAGAAAAAAAGTTAGAGCATTCTATGATGTTTATTTTGTTTTTTGAGCAAAGTTAGATTCAATTTGAAGCACACCCTAAACTTATTACAGTTGAAGAAATCTAATATAAAATCATTAATGTGACCTTCACTTAAAAGCCTAAACTGTTAGTTGTAATGGACTCGTGTAAGGAGACGTTTTAGAGTAATATAATGTAAAATCATCAATGAAACTTTCACCTAACGACATAAACTCTTGGTTAAAATGAATCTTTACAATTACACACAACTATGGGCCTAAACTGAAATGGAAGAAACAAAAGTACAAAAAAATGATACCATTAGGTGCTTCTTGTCACCAAGAGCTATATAATTAGCAAAATCTCTGTCTATTGTGCTAGCACCAACACTGAAAACCCATGGTGCCACATTAGTTACGGTTCCAGGTTCTGGTCCCTTATTGCCTCCAGAAGCAACTACTATTATACCATTGGCAACTGCATGAAAGGCCCCTATGGAAACCCCATCTTCAAAAAATTCTTTAGGAGTAGGATGACCAAGGGAACAGGAAATTACATCAACCCCATCACTTATAGCAGCCTCAAAAGCTTCTATGATATCTGCATCAGTGCATTCAATCTGAATGGTCCCAAGCCAGCATACCTTGTAGGCTGCAACATGGGCTCTTGGGGAACCACCCTTTGCAGTGCCATTGCCAAAGCCAAAAACACTTGCTCCTTGAACTAAGTTACCTCCAGCAATTGACAGAGTTGCGGTACCATGGTTTAATACATCACGTGTTGTATAAAGGGATGTGTTCAGTTTTCCAAATTTTGACTCATAACCTTTGCTGAAGAATCTTGCTCCTATCAGTTTCCTGCGTGATTTTGTACATAGCATAAATAGAAAGGTAACAGATTTTCTTTTGAATTAACAAAAGGTTATCAGTTATCACATTGCATTCTATTCTTGACTGTCTTTGCATATTGGGGTGATCAAGTGGAACTATATTTATAGTCATGATTTATCAATGAACAACACTTGGATTACCTGACCAAGTTATATAGTAATGGGTTTTATTGATTATTTTAAGCATGAAAGCATTCTGGAGAGTTAGAATTTGAGCTTTTTAACTTTTTTTTTCTCTCTCCTTTACTCTCACTAGGAAAAAAAAATTTAATTTTATTTATTTACTATTATGATTATATTTATTTATTCTTAACCTTTTCTTCATTTGAGATAGATTTTGGGGACAAGAACTAAAATGCCACATTTTGATATTTTAATTGTGAAAATGCCACGGTTTAAAAATAAAATGCCAAAATGCTATGTTTTAGGATCCATTATCAATCCCAATGCATTCTTATCAAGGCTAACGGGCCGGGCCGAGCCGAGCTTTGATCTTAAAAGGCTAAGCCTGCGTTTAAATGTATCAGCCTGACCTAACATGTTACCTGTTACGAATATAATTATCGGCCTTGGCCTGTCTTATTTACAAAAAATAAAAGTCTGGTTTGATCTGTTAGTCTGTTTAAAAAAGAAATAAGACAATAAAAATTTATCCAAACAGAATATACAAACAACAACACTAGTAATTCCATAAATATTCATAAATTCAATGTATATCCAAACAGCATGATATAGAACAAAATTATTCAAAAAATCTGTTTAACCAAAAAAATTGGATGAAATGGATTGAGAAGAAAGAAGGAACTATTACAAGTAGTATAAAAAATATAAAATAAAAATAAAAATTAATATACTAGATCGGCCTGAGAGGCTCCAAGACCGAGTTTTTGAATTAGAGCCTCAGGCCTTTTTATTAAACGAGCTTTTATACAAGTCTAAACCTTATTCCAATAACCAATTTCAGATATGTAGATTCAGGCCTTCACGAGCCGAGTCAAAAGCCATTTGTTTACCACCCTTAATCAAGGCGATACGTGACAAAATAGTAACCTAATTATATAAAAAGATACCGTTAATTTGAAACGTATCACGCGGACAGGACCTACTGTTAGAAATAACGGCTCAAACCGGATCCGTTGGGACTAACAAGTATGATATTTTGATATTTTGATATTTTATTTTTGAATTGTGGCATTTTAAAAATTAAAATGCCTAAGGGTGACATTTTGATCTTTGTCCTTAGATTTACATGAATATAACCTTCTTAGTTCTTTGCCAATTAAATGTTTCATGAGGTGAAAATATAGAGGACAAACCTATTGCAGCTAAAATTATCAAGTTGACAAATCCCACGCCACCTTGATGGGACAGGGTTCATTCCTTCTTCACTGAAACTTTTAGATTCAGGCCAAACACCTGTTTCGGAGTCAAGGAAAAAAAATTAACACAATTTCCAATATAGATAATCATAATTGAAAAATTTATAAAAAAAACAAAACAAATGTGACCCACACATTATCCTATACAACTGCATTAAAAAAAGAAAATTATTTTTCTTAGGAAAAAAACAAGAAGCAGCCTCCTATTTTGAAAATTTAACAGAAAATTGACCTTGACTATGAGGATAAGAAACTGACCTGTATCAATGTTAGCAATGATTGTACCCTCACCACATCTTGCCTTCTCCCAAATGGAGTTTTTGGGAACCACTCCATTACTCTCTAGCCCAAGAAATTCCCAAGATCTTGTGGTTTGTAGTTCATGCCCTTTGTTCATAAAAACAGACACTACATTTGGATTTTCTGCACCCATCAAAACAACACAATATTTTTTATTCAAGTCCAGTGAATATCTCGGGTGAGAGGACGTGTTAGAGATATATAAAAACTATTAATTTAATCTCACTCGTCAGCTTAAGATTTTAAAAGAAGGCACATCAGTGGTTTATATATTTCTTTAAAAGATTCAAAATGACTTGTTTTTTGTTTTTCAATCTTCAAAAACAACAGTACTATATTTGGATGATGGTACATGTGATTCACTTACTTGCTATCTCTGTTGCTTGTTCCTCTTCAAGTACAGCAGCAAAACCATTGATGTGTTTATTATAAGAGTAAAATATAGCTTCTTTGGCTTTCTCATGGCTGTGAAGGAATCATATATATATTTGAGTATTCAATTTCATCTGTCCAATTATAACATTCAAAAGGAGTTTGTAATTGGATTCTATACCTTCCCAAGTGTGAGCCTAATAATTTGTAATGGGAATTTGTTGCTGACTCGAGTTCACTTGCTGAAGGGTTTGGACCATGAGAATGTGATCCTAAGTATACAATGTAAGACTGCAACAAAATAAAGAAAAGCTTTCAAAACATTGAAGTGTATAAGCATAAGCAAATTTATTATATATTTTGAAGTTGAAAAGAAAAATATAACACAATCAGCTACTTAAAGAACTAGTTACAAATGTTCTGATGGTTTGTTATTGCAAGTTCAGTACTATATAAGCCTGAAATTAGCAAAAATTAAGAAAACTGATGCTAAATGGAAAATGAGCTTGCCATTTTAATGGCATGGGATGATTGAAGCAAGGAAGACCAAAGAAGAAACAATGAGATAAGGTGGAAAATAGAGAAACCCATTATGTCCCACTGTGTGATGTGCATAGACTGAAGAGGCTATGTGATGTTCTTAAAGTGATGAAGTCAAGTAGTCAACAAAGGCTTTTACTTTTCATAGCGTGAAGTATTGGCTTTCTATTTGAAAGCAACCTTGGACACAATCAGTCCTTCGTAAGAATAAGAATACTCAAATATTAGTTAGAGATCTCTTGTATCTAATTCTTCATCTATCTATACAATGATAATAGTTAGATATAAATAATATTAAGAGGGTAACTTAATTAATTGGGTATAAAATGATTTCGTATCTTTCTTATGTTACATAGACAATATCATGTACATATGAAAAGGTGATGAGACCCACTAATTCACCTATTTTTTTGTGTGTACACGTGATTACGTGATAAAAATTATCTCATTCAACATAAAAATTATATTATATATATATATTTATATATATGAGCTTATCATTTCTCAAACTGTCGGAGATAATTTTATCTCCGATTACTAAATTATAACCGTACAAAGATAGATCAATGATAATGAAGGAAGATAGAGAAAAAGGGAATCATAACCATTCAAAGGTAAATCAATCAATATAAGGAAATAAATAAACAAAAAGACGTAATTTTAGAATAGCCGGAGATAAACTTATCTTAAGTTGCCGGAGAAATATTTTTTCATATATATAAACATTGACAATGGAATATTGTTTATCATGTGAGATGATATAACCTTATTTTCTGGGAACAGTGACCAAAATGCCACGCTTTGACAAAAAAATTATCAGAATGCCACGCGAACAGTAAAATTTTCCAAACTGCCACGCGGCATAATTCGCTACACTGTGTAGCGAATTATGCCGCGTGGCAGTTTGGAAAATTTTACTGTTCGCGTGGCATTCTGGTAATTTTTTTGTCCAAACGTGACAAAATGGTCACTGTCCCTATTTTCTGTAACCCAAAACTACATCCTTTTGGGTAATAAATTTTTTTCTTCTTGCGCAAGGCACCTCCCCCACACTCCTCTTTCTTTGGTTTAGAAAAATATTATAAATTAATTAGTCATGTAAGTTTAATAATTTTTGTCATCTAAAATGATCTAAATTTTATTTTTTTTGGTACATAAAATGATCTAATTTTAAATTGTAGGAGATAAGGTTATTTCTAATATAACCGCAAATACAATAATGGTTCAATTTTTCTACAGTCAATGTAGATAACTTATCTATATTAAGCCCAAAACGACGTCGTTTTTAGACAAAAATCAAGATATTTTGTAATTATAATTTGTTTTAAGGTTATAATAGTCTTTTTCATTATAATTTTTTAATTTTTAACCCCAAATAACATCGTTTTAGGACATTGTAGAAACATTAAACCCATACAATAATTCTATATGAAAATAATGTTTGGGAAGCTGAAAACAACACTTACGGTGTGCATACACCCAATTTATTCGGCTATGGCCTTCAAATTTAAAATCAAGCCAAGTTTCATGACTTTTAGAAACAAATATCTTTGCTTATGTTGTATACAGACAATATGTCTTTTTAGAATATTTCTCGTGTTGGGAAATTAATCTGTAGACACTTTCTCATTTAAAATGTACTTACAAGAATTGATTTCTTCATTTGCAAAAATTATTATACTAAAATAATAATAAGGATTTGTTTAGCAAAAAAAAATTGATTTGGACTTTGCGTAAGATTTCTAATTTAAGTTTTGTGAATAGAAAAAATTAGCACAGAAAATTCTTCACTCTTTTAAATAAATTTACGAAACTCAATTCAGATTAGAGACTTAGAGTAATTTCTAAATTAAAAAATGATTTATATATAAATTAAACTCACATATTCATTATTGTACCTTTCGTCGTTTTACATATAAATAAGGTAAAGTATTCATTTCGTTCTGTTTCATATTGCTGATATCATTCCGCTATTATAAAAAGTGCCGGTTACATTTGGGAGAACCGTGCAGTCACAAAGGGTCTTGTTTATTCTGTTTTTGTTTTTTTTAATTGTTTATAAAATAAAAAAATTTGATAAACTTTATTTTAGAGGTTTGAAAATGAAAATAGAGAAATCATGATAACAACAATTAAAATATAATTTTTATTTTTTTTTTAAAAGTAAAATATGAAAAAATAAAATTTCAAATTAATAGAATAAAAAACAAGTAATGAAACAAATTTTTTTTTTTAAAACTTATTTAGACCCAAAGCACGCCAAATTTTTCCTTCCGCTTAATTCTTAATCACTTCGATGAAAATTATTTGAGATATTGTTACTCAAGAAGGAAATTAGTGGCGGAGCTAGGTATATCTTGGATGTGGTCTCGGCCCGAGTTAAATTTTAACAAATTATACGTATTATATGTAATTATATAATTAATTATAATTTGGCCCGGGCTACAATTATATTTTGGTCCAATCTAAAACTTAAAATATTTTTGGTAAGATATTTGGGTAAGTTGTATTAGCTTATGTGTTCAATTTCTACTTGTATAAAAAAATATTTAATAAAATTATAATTCTTCTTGGTACTGCCTGCTCATGTGCTCTATATTTAATATAATTTAAATAGGAAGGGTTATATTTACACACTTTTTATTTATAAACTCTTACAAACTATTCTATGCACTCCATAAGTGCACTAGGTAACACTACGTACTTCCGAGAGTATATAGTATAATTTGCAAAATAAAATTTATAAACGGATCATTTCCCAATTTAAATATATTATGATAAGAACTAACTAAAGTTAAGAATCGGACTCAAATTTGAGCCCGGCTCCGCCACCGAAGGAAATGATGCTCTTGCATAAGTCATGTTAGTTATACAAATTATTATTCAATAATTAAATTTTTAATATCAATTATA
Organism: Gastrolobium bilobum; assembly: GCF_033153095.1. Lineage (NCBI taxonomy): Eukaryota > Viridiplantae > Streptophyta > Magnoliopsida > Fabales > Fabaceae > Gastrolobium > Gastrolobium bilobum. Next base: position 102,870 of record NW_026896153.1, read on the forward strand.
AATATTTTATGATAATGCCATAACTCATATCAAATATTGCCATAACTCATATCACAACTCTTTAACATTTTATATTATATATAGTGTGTACCTCCCGTAGGGTATGTTGATTCAGCTTTAAGGAAATTGAGTAGGTGGAGATGAGAGTATGTGTTCGATCTTTTTCAGTATCATCTTTGAAAGAGATTTAAAGCCTTAATCTCGAGTCCTGTCCCGAATCGAATTAGTTGTGAAGCGATAAACCGATTGCAACATTTCAAAAAATAAATAAATAAACTTTTTTATGATATAATTAGGTTAACGTTTTTTAAAGGTATTATTTTAACTTATTAGAGCAATACTAAAATAGTTTTTCTGGGAAATTTATTTAATCATTATAAATTATTTAAATATATTTTTAATTAAAAAAACCAAACAAACGTGCCCTTCACTATATAATAACATGCCATTAAATGATATAAATAGGTTTATATTAAAATAATTTAAGAGAATTACTTTTCTTATGTTACATAAAAAAATTATTATCTCCTACACTCACATTTTTCAAATGGGTCCCACAAGATTTTTTTTCTCTCACATTCAACTTTTTTCTCTCTCCTAACTATTGTTTGAGCATGAGATAATACTTCTCTTATGCAACATAAGAGAAGTATTACCCTATAATTTATTCTTATATATTGAGTTAAACAAAAAGTTGTTAAATTTACTGGTTTGCACTTTACACTCATTTAAAGATTGGCACATGTTCATTCTTAAATTTTATTAAACTTCAAATTTAATTTATCTTAAATTAACTGTTCATATTTCCATCATAATTTCATCTTTTAATCTATATTTTTTATATTATACTTAAACTATTTATGTATATACTACTTATAATTTAAAGCAATATTTTGAAAAAAATTCATTTTATTTATATATTTTATTTATTAAAATTTAAAATATCTTTTTAATACATATAATATTTATTAGTTAAATTAACTCTATAGAAAATAGGCCCAATAAAAATTACAGCTACTTTTTATTAAAAAAAATATATAGCAACTATATACCCTTTTCACCATATCTATTTGATTCAAGAATTACTAAAGACACGGGTTATACCGATTTAATGCCTAAAAAAAATTACATATTAATTTATTTTCTTAATCATAAATTTTTTACAATAATTTAATTATCTAATAAAAATAATATTAAGCTACTCTATTAATTATATAGTCAATACATAAAAATGAGCTTTTAATGTCATTTTCTATAGTTAAGTGATTAACTTTATAAAAGTTTACTTTAAAGGATCTAATTAATATTTTTTTTATACATCTAATCAATATTTTGAAAGATTGAAATATGTGTTTTTAAAGTATTAAAATATGCGTTTTTAAAGTATTAAAATATGCATCCACTCTTAATTAAATCAAAACAAAAGGTGGGTTGCATGGGCTTTGCTTATGATCGAAAAGCAAAAAAAGGTGGACGTAATCCAACGTTGTAAGGCACATTTCTAAGCCCAAACAATGACTAAACTTCTTGTGAGCTCAACACTCCATCAATTCCGAAAGTTTTAGGGAAAATTTTCTTTTAGTTCTCCAATCATCACATAAATTTTTTATCACCTTTGTTCTTTAGATATAAAATCTTCAATCCACCACCAACCACGTTGGTGAATTAGTACGGGTTATTTCAACTTAATTAGTAATCTTAAATTCAAATAACTGTGTTAAAATTTTAATATGAAAAATTTTGTTGTCCTTGTGCTCTTTCTCAACTCGACTGAATCAGTCTATTAGTCCACGAATCATTAAACGAAAATAATTACAGTTTATTATTTATGCTAGGCAAAATCTATTTAGTCCAAGTCAAGTAAACGCTGTTGTTTTTTAAACAGTCGCTAATAAAAATCTAGTTAGTGCACAAACACTTATTCTGAACACATGACATGATTGGTATTCTAGATTACGAGGGTAATAGAATTGGTATTCTAGATTATGAGGGTATAGACTGTTGGGTATGACTCATACTTCGCATGCTGATAATGGCCCTAGTTGTCGGGGTTAGCAGAAAGGCAACTGGGGTCCTGCTCCCAGGTGAGCGGGCGGGGGTCCGCCCCCATGCCCGTAGAGGCTAGGTACTATTGTGGGCCTCTATTTTATTGTAATTTTCTTAGCAGTTTGGGCTTGGGCCCATGAATAGCTGTTGTTAGGATTTTGTAATCCTATTTATATTTGCCTTGTAAACCAAGAGACTTGTAACGAGTGGCGGTGAGGTGAATATAGTACAGACAAGCTGGACGTAGCCTAAATTGGGTGAACCAGAGTAAATCGCTGTGTCTATTCTCTCTCTCTCTTTTCTTTTTCGTTTTCGATTTGTGTGTGGTCGATTTCCAACATTTGGTATCAAGAGCTTTGGTTCTGCGACCCGGGTTCCTGTGACAGATTGGGGTTTCGCGATTTAGGGTTTTTTCTTGGCATAGAGAAAACTGCGAAATTGATCTGGAGAGGATGTCGACTGGCCAATCACGGGTCGAGGTTGAAAAGTTCGGAGGAAAAGGGTTCGAGTTATGGAAGCTGAAGATGGAGGCTCTGCTCGTTGACAGGGACGTGTGGCACGTGATCGAAGATGACAAGCCATCGGTACCAACGAAACCTGTCGGTGATTAAACGTCAGGTGACAGTGAGTCGAAGGAGTTGAAGGCGTGGACCAGAGACGATCGAAAGGCGCGAAGCCTGATCTGGTTATGCCTGGAAGATAATGTTCTGGTGAACGTAACTTATGAGAAGACCGCGAAGGATCTCTGGACGAAGCTGGGAGGTCTCTATCAGAGCAAATCACTCGTGAACAAGCTGTTCCTGCGAAGGAGGCTGTATAATCTACGGATGAGCGAAGGTGATTCCTTTTCTGCACATTTAAATGAATTTAATACTATTTGTGCACAACTTTCGTCTATAGACATCAACCTGGATGAGGAAGACAAAGCTCGCACCTTGTTGTGTTCACTGTCTTGGGAGCACATCATTGTGTCAATTGGTACTGGTGTTAATAAACTGTCGTTCGAGACGGTTGTTGCTGCCTTATTGTCTGAGGAGATGAGAAGGGTAGGTTCTGAAGGTACCAGCAATGAGGCTCTGGTTGCTAGAGGGAGGAGTGGTGACAGATCAAAGTCTGGTCACAGAGGAAGATCGAGGGGACGGTCAAAGTCTCGTGACAAATCTGATAAATCTGAAATGAGGTGCTGGAGGTGCAAACAGGTTGGACATCTAAGAAGGAATTGCAGAAGTAAAAGCGTAGGTCTTGAGAAGCGGGATGATTCACAACCTTCTGCTTCAGGTACAAAGAAGGATGATGATGATAGTACAGGGGACCTGTACATGGTGTTTGACAGTCATAGTGGTTGTAATGACTGGATTATTGACACTGGAGCATTGTTTCATATGACACCTCATAGGGAATGGTTATGCACCTATGAATCATATTCTGGCGGTACAGTTAGAATGGGAGATGACACGACTCATGCAATTGTGGGGCGTGGGAAGGTAAAGCTGAAGATGAGTGATGGGACAGTCAAGAATCTGTCGGGTGTGATGCATATTTCGGGGCTTACCAAAAATCTGATCTCCGTTGGTAGTATAGTAGATGCTGGTATTAATTTTAGCAGTGACAAGTATTCTTGCAAGCTGACTCGAGGAGCTTTGGTTATTGCAAGAGGAGAGCGTCATGGTAAATTGTGGAAACTGCTGGGTAGCACAGTATTCAGTGGTGAAAGCTATGTTTCAGAACAGGCGGAGGAGGACACTGCTATGTTATGGCATAGAAGGCTGGGGCATATTGGAGGAAAAGGTCTGGAGACTCTAACATCAAAGAAGTTGGTGGATGGAATTCCGAGCTGCTCTATGGGGTTTGGATTTTGCGAGCATTGCCTGCAAGGGAAGCAAGATCGGGTATCTTTTGATTCCATAGGAGGAAGAGCTGAGGGGATTCTAGACCTGATACACAACGACGTGTTTGGCCCCACACCTGTAGCATCACATGGAAAATCAAGGTATTATGTTTCTTTTACTGGTGATTTTTCAAGATATGTGTGGATATATTTCTTGCGCAGCAAGGATGAAGTGTTCGATAAATTTCGCGAGTTCAAGGCTTTGGTGGAAAATCAATTTGATCGAAAAATCAAGGTGCTGAGAACTGACAATGGAGGGGAATTATGTTCATCAAAATTTAACCAGTTTTGTGCGAGCAATGAGATTGTTAGACAGAAGACTATGCCCTACTCACCTCAACAGGATGGGGTGGCAGAGAGGTTGAATCGATCTCTCATTGAGAAAGAATGGAGTATGCTGAGCGGTGCAGGCTTAGCAGCTGAGTTTTGGGCGGAGGCAGTGGCTACTGCTTGTTATCTGAAGAACAGATCTCCTACATCGACTTTGAAGGAGAAGACTCTATATGAAGCACTGTTTGGAAAAAGGCCAGACGTATCTCATGTCAGAGTGTTTGGCTGTGAAGCATACATGCATGTACCCAAGGAGAAAAGAAGCAAGCTTGACAGTAAATCTGAAAAATGTATCTTTATTGGGCCCAAGGATGGCGTCAAAGGTTATAAGTTGTGGAATCCGGATACTAGAAGTGTAACTTACAGCAGAGACGTTGTATTCAGGGAATGTAAGTTGAATCAAATTTTTCCTGAAGCTCCTGAAAAGTCACAGACAGTGGAGTTGGATGTGGGTTTGAAAGAGGATACAGTAAACTCACAGGTTAAATTGGAAAATTTGAATTCTGAAGCTGCTGAATATAACGAGGTAAAGGATGAATTTTCTAAAACTGAGGCTGAGGTTGAAGCACCAGTGCTGAGGAGATCCATGAGGGAAAGAAGACCATCTGAGAGGTATACACCTGAAAATTATATCCTGTGTGCTAGTGATGATGTTTGTGCATTTAGTATTACAGGTGATGATCCGAGCACCGTAAGGAAAGCTAGGAGCTCGGAGGATGCCAAACAGTGGGAGGAAGCTATGAAAGAAGAGATGAAGTCTCTGATGAAAAATTAAACTTGGAGTTTGGTAAATCTACCTGCAGACCGAAAATCAATTGGTTGCAAGTGGGTGTTCAAGAAGAAGGTTGGTGCCAATGGTGAGATTGAGCGCTACAAGGCTCGATTGGTTGCAAAGGGATATTCACAGACAAAAGGGGTTGATTATGGTGAGGTATTTTCACCTGTTGCAAAGTTAAATTCCATAAGACTGGTTTTGTCTGTAGGCATATGACCTAGAGGTGGAGCAGCTGGATGTCAAGACGGCTTTCCTTCATGGTGATTTGGAGGAGGTTATTTTCATGAAGCAACCAGAGGGGTTCATTGCAAGAGGCAAAGAGGAGCTAGTCTGCAAGCTGAATAAATCATTGTATAGCCTGAAGTAGTCCCCGAGGATGTGGTACATGAAGTTCGACACTTATGCGGTGAAGCTTGGCTTTGACCGTTGTGATGCTGATCACTGTGTTTATGTGAAAAGGTTAGAAGGTGACTTTGTTATTCTAACTTTGTATGTTGACAACATGTTACTCGTTGGAAACAGTTTGAAGATGATCAGCACTATTAAAGGACTGCTAGCAAAGCAGTTTGAAATGAAAGATCTAGGCGCTGCAAATGTGATCTTGGGTATGCATATTAAGAGGGAGCGTGACAAAGGAAGATTATGGTTAAGTCAGCAGAAGTACATAGAAGATGTTCTGAAGAAATTCAAGATGACTGACTGCATGCCTGTGTTGACTCCCATGTCTACTGGTTCAAAGTTATCGGCTGACCAGTGTCCCAAGATTGAAGAAGAAAAAGAAGAGATGGCGTCAGTTCCTTCTGCTAGTGCAGTTGGGAGTCTGATGTATGCCATGATTTGTACTCGACCTGATAATGCTCAAGCAGTGGGAGTATTGAGCAGGTATATGTCCAAGCCAGGAAAAGAGCATTGGATGGCTGTGAAGCGTGTGTTCCGCTATCTTCGTGGTACGTCTGACCTTAGGTTATGCTATGAAGGCGTGAAAGGCTTAAGGGGACAGACATTGTTAGAACTGAGATGCTTTGTGGATGCTGATTGGGGAGGTGACATTGATAGTAGAAGGTCTACAAGTGGATATGTTGTTTCATCCTTCGGCGGAGCTATCAGTTGGATGAGTAAGAGGCAGAGCACTATTGCTTTATGTACTACAGAGGCTGAGTACATGGGCTTGATACATGCCGTTAAGGAAGCTATTTGGTTACGGAGGTTGTGCAAAGAGCTTGGCTTTGCACAAGGAGAAATGATCGTTGGGTGTGACAGTCAGAGCGCCATTTTCTTGGCTAAGAACCCAGGTTTCCATGCGAGGACCAAGCATATCGGCATACAGTACCACTTCATCATAGAGAAGATTGAAGACAAGGTTGTATTGCTGGAGAAGGTTGACACAAAGGTCAACAATGCTGATTTTCTGACCAAGGCAGTGACTTCAGAGAAGTTTGAATGGTGTACAGCTGCATTGGGATTGAAGAAACATGTGAAGCATTCACCAAGTGGGAGAATGTTGGGTATAGCTCATACTTCGCATGCTGATGATGGCCCTAGTTGTCGGGATCAACAGAAAGGCAACTGGGGTCCCGCTCCCAGGTGAGCGGGCAGGGGTCCGCCTCCAGGCCCGTAGAGGCTAGGTACTATTGTGGGCTTATGTTTTATTGTAATTTTCTTAGCAGTTTGGGCTTGGGCCCATGAATAGCTGCTGTTAGGGTTTTGTAATCCTATTTATATTTGCCTTGTAAACCGAGAGACTTGTAACGAGTGGCGGTGAGGTGAATATAGTACAGACAAGCTGGACATAGCCTAAGTTGGGTGAACCAGGGTAAATCGCTGTGTCTATTCTCTCTCTCTTTTCTTTTTCGTTTTCGATTTGTGTGTGGTCGATTTCCAACATAGACTAGGGTATAGAGATAAATGGAATCTAGTTTTAGGATAAAATGGTACCTAAAGATTTATATCACTTAGAATTAACTCACATGACATGATTCTTATCCATTCTTCATTTTTTAGGATAAATTTATCAAAGGGAAAAATGTTTATCCTTTTAAATGACACAACTTATATCCTTTCACTCTCACGAAGAGGTGAGACCCACACCTTTATTTATTTTTGTTAACTTTTTCTCCTTCTTTATCTATCTTTTTCTCTCTCTTAAAATGACACAACCTTACATCCTTTGAAATGACACACACTTTTCCATTTATTAAAATAATTTTTTTTTCAAACCTTAATATAACATAATTGAGTAAAAAACATTATTCTTTTTTCCAAACCCTAATTAGTTCTTGGACGCGAGTTGTTTTCCTCTTCCTACGCTTCAATTTTTTTTAGCGACTATGGAACTAATTCCGAGCATGGTATTAATTATAGTCAAAGCTCTTCTTAAGCCAAAAACCTTTCTTAGGTTTTTAGGGGAATTCCTTTTCTCAACACTTTCATCAATGTTGTGGTCTTGACATTCTAACCTGCGATCCGGCTCAAAAGAATTCAAAACCAGGGATTGGCTGGATCTTCCGTGGGATGTTACGACAAAGATTCTCTAGAAGCTTGGCACAATCGAAATTCTAATGAACGCTTAGTTGGTGTGCACTGAGTGGAGGAGTATCTGTTTTGATTCTCATATGTGGTGCACCATTGACATGCAGATTGAAGGCTATCTCTACATCTCTTAATAGATGAAAACAACAATATGGTTTTTTTTTTAATTTTAGAAACAAATATCTTTGCTTACGTTGCATACAAACAATTTGCCTTTTCAGTATGTGCCGGGTATATTCCTTGTGCTGGGAAATTAATCATTAGACATTTGTATGATTAAAATGTATTTCCAAGAATTGCTCCAAAAGAAACGAAAATATCGATCTTGGGTTGCAACCTACAAGAGAGAGAGAGAGAGAGAGGCTTCAAAGATTGCATATGATTCTGAGAAGACAAGGGTTTCTACCTTTCCTGTTCTGTTTTCATATTTGTAAGTCGCTCTGCTTTGTTGGTGTCTCTATGACTCTTTCTTTCTCGTACTTGTTTTGATGCGTTATATCGATCTATTACTTTCTATAACAACTCTCATTATCAAGTTAGGTTAATTAAGGAGATCAAGCATGAGTTTAGTAGATCAAATTGTGTTTAAGGAAATTGAGACAAATTACGTCAAGAAATGGTTCATTGATCATGAAATTATCATGATAAGACGTACAAGGATACAATTCATGTCAAGCAAGTCTAATAAGACCCTAATATTAATAATTAATAAGTTTTAGAGTCAAAAAGTAATTATGAGAAAGTTTAGGGGTTTAATTATAATTAAACATAAACTAGTCTAAATTTTAATTAGATGATGTAATTAAATTCCTTAGGGAATTTTAAGAACTTTAAGGGGTTTTAGTTTTGTTTAAATAAGTCTAGATTAATTGTGAAAAATAGAATAAAGTGTAGATTAAATTAATTATTAAAAGAAGATAATCTCATAGTCTTGAATTTAATTAGTTTCAAGGTTACTAGTATTTTGTTGGTGAAAATTTAAATAAAAAAATCTGCTCCCTTTTTGACTCATTACCAACGCTTATAGATAGTATTGAGAGTGCAATTATATTAACCAATAAGAATCAATTAGAATAGGTAAAACTTTTGAAAGTTTAAATTTGCAACCTATTGTTTTATCTATCAAAGTTGGTCCCCACCTTAAATTAGCATGACCGCCTTTGTCTTCTTTTTTTCCCTGACGTACAGACCAAACAAATTTGGGTGGGAATGAATCAATAAAAAAATGAATTAATAGATAAGAAAGTCAATAAAGCAACTTAGACAAGCCTTAGTTTTTTTTAGTCGGTTGTCTTCCTTTTTAGACATCAAGCATCTGCGCTTTTTCTTTCTTCTAAACCGTAGCAGCCCTAGAGAGATACGAGAAGCTATGGAAAAGGATGAGTTTCCATCCATACATCCTGCGCTTAGGAGGGGCTGTCAACATTAAATTGTTATGTTGTTGTTGATTAATTGATGGGTAGTTCATAACTTGTTCTCTTCAAGGTATTTAAGGTAACTAACCTCTCTTTTATTATATATTTTAGCATGTATTCAGATTTGGGTACATTTCTCATGAGGGCTGTTATGGTGGTGATTTGTTATGTCCAAATGTCAAGTTTTGAGGTTTAATTGATTAGGTATATGTCTCTTGTTGTTGTGATGACATATGGTTAAAAAAATGATTGAAAAATAAATTATGGAATATCCTAGTGAATCCTATAATCATCGACCTAGGAGAGGAAATGTATGAAGGTTGAGTGTTTGTGTTAATGCCCATGTAAAATAAAAATATATGTATGTTGGAATTAAAGTTTAAGTGTTATAAGATTTGAAGAATTTTCCTTAAATCTAGTTATAGTCAAATTGGCTATAGGATGGTTAATGTAAGTGAAAATGGTTTTGTATGTTAAACATGTTACATAGAGTTATTTATTAAGTATTTAAGGATACATGAATAGGATTAATTGGTATAAAATCTAAGAAGTCCCTATAGTCCATGTTTAGTAACATATTCGGCCTTCTTGATGAAATTTGGTATATGTTGATTTAGTATTGTCCTAACGATGAATTAAGTGACTTTAGTATGTATTAGGGTGAATAAAAGTAAATTCAAATAAGTGTTTGGTTATACTTAGCAAGTAAATTCAAGTATATGTTATGTAGATTGTTAGTTTGGAAACTTGTAGTTATGAACGATGTGTTAATATGTATTAAATCTTGAAAACAGTGGGGTAATTGTCTTTGACTTGTGTGGTGGCATGAATTGGTATTAATTGTAATTTGATGGTCCGTAGGTTGAAGAACAAGTTTAGAAGCATTGGATTAAATACGTGAAATTCAAGTAAGCGTGGAATTGGGCTTTTTACAGGTAACCTCTTGGTACTGGGGCTTGTTCCCCTTTTCTGTTCCACCATACCCGTTGAGGGTAATGGTAGGAAGTGTATATGAGTAGTGTAGAACAGCATGAACATGCATGCATTATTACAGTGGGTACTTATGTACCGAGTCTCTGGCCAGTAGACAGTTAGCCTTCGGGCAGTTTCGGACTTCTACTGGATAGGTCTCCGAGAGGGAGTTCCAGTTGACCTAGGGTCGTGGTGTGTCATCCGGGTAGGAGCACACTAGGAATGTCTCGGGTGTATATAGATGGGAGGGGTACCTTGGTTGTGATTCTTGGAACACACCTTGGATGATACCCGTAGGCTTATATGCCGAGGACGTTGCGTGGTATTGGTAGCTACTATTCCAGCTTCGTCGTATTTTATATCCCGATATTCTCCAGTTTCTCTAAATCCCTTGCTATATCCCGTTTTGAAAGTGGTTGTTTTATATTACTTATATGCATCGAAGTGAACCATTGGACGGAGTTTTCTCCAGAACCTCTGGGTTACTGAGATATATTCATATATCTCACCCCGTCTTGGGGCATTTATTTCAGGAGGTAGCAGTGGCACAGGAGTAGCGGACAAGAGGCTCGTAGGATGAGTCATGGGAGCATTGTCATTATTTGTTCATGATATATATATTTTGCTTAAGTCTAGTTAGTTATTATGTCATTCGATGTTATGTTTAAAGTTGTAAATTCAAGTTCATATTTCAAGTTGTAAATTGAAGTTATGAATATGTACGTTGTTATATTTAAATGAGATGTTGTAAGTATGCCTGAATATTGATGTAATATGATGGAAAGGCTTTAGGCCTATCTTAGAATTATGATTATATGCTTATGTTGAGAAATTGCATGTAAATGGACTTGGTGATTGAAATGAGTTAAGGAATTATAAAGTGAGCCAAATAATATGAATTGTGCAATAACTATAAACTGAGTTGGGTTGTAAGTGCCCCAAGGCATTGTTGGTCCTTGTATGTGCCACCCATTGGATTATTAGGTACATTTGAGGTGTTAGTGATCATTTGCAATTTGGGAATTTTAAGAAAAACAAACGAAACTCTGGCGAATTTTCTGTAGAATTGACAGATTTTAGACGAACTTAGGGAGAGCATATCTCCCTCCACAGAGGTCCAATAAGGACGTTCCATATTCCATTTTAAAGATTCAGATGTCCCCTACATGGTGTTAAAATATGAGAAAATTCTGGGTTGCACGAAGCCCTGTAGGAGTCGTTGAACACAGACTGTCCAGAACCCCCTTATGCAGGGGCTGTTTCTGGCAGTTTTTGGGAAATTAATTCCCGCTTCATTTCTCAGTCAAATTAAGCGTATGATACATAAAATTGAAGGTTGAGGTGTCTAGTTTGTAGCATAAAAATTTGAGAACAATTGGATGATTTTAATTTTTGCAGAAATTCGTGGAGTGAGAGAGGTTTTGATCTGTTTTGGGGTTGGTTGGCTATTTTGCTTATCCAACTTCAAACGACGATAACCGGAGCAAACGAGCTCCGATTAAAGCATTTGATAGCTTTTTAGAAAGGGAATCAAGTAAGAAAAAAATATAACCAGAGAGGAAAGTCTGATTTTAAGTGGTGTGTTCGCAGAAAAATAATTAGTGAACCATGTTCGAAAAGGAAAAAATGTAAAGTTGAGAAATTGGCTAAGTGGGTTTATTGGAACCCCTTAGTAACTCATAATAAGTAAAGTAAGACATTAAAATAGCTTAAATAAGTATTCCGCAAGAGTTTACAGTTACGGTCACAACTTTTTATTATTACACTTTTTATAGTTTTAAATGCTCGCGTAATAATCGGAAAAAGTTTATTCGCATTTTTATAAATGAATTCCTGTGATTGTAACTGCGCTTAATATCATAATTAATGTTAATAATACCGGTGTACAACGGGCTGTTACACTTTCCGTATCTTTGTTTCAATTGATTCGCTTTCTCTTCATCTTTACCTTTTAAATTTTTAACTTTTCTATTTTAAACCCTTCCGAAATGGCTTCCAATTTCTACACTGCTCGTATTCTTGCACGTTTAGGGGACCAATTAAACATAAATTTTTTATTTTTTATTATTTTATTTTGGTTAATAGAATTGGTATTTTAGATTATGAGGGTATAGACCAGGGTCTAAGGATCGATGGAATCTAATTTCAGGATAAAATGGTACCTAGAGATTTATATCACTTAGAATTAACTCACATGACATGATTGTTATCCATTCCTTATTTTTTATTATAAATTTATTAAAATACCTTTTTTTCAATCCTTAATATAACATAATTGAGTAAAAACATTATTCTTTTTTCCAAACCCTAATTAGTTCTTGGACGCGAGTTATTTCCCTCTTCCTACGCTTCAATTTTTTTAGCGACTATGGAACTAATTCTGAGCATGGTATTAATTATAGTCAAAGCTTTTCTTAAGCCAAAAACCCTTCTTAGGTTTTTAGGGGAATTCATTTTCTCAGCACTTTCATTAATGTCGTTGTCTTCACATTCGAACCCACAATTCGGCTCAAAAGAATCCGAAACCAGGGATTGGCTGGATCTTCTGTAAGATGTTACAACAAAGATTCTCTAGAAGCTAGGCACAATCGAAATCTAGATGAACGCTTAGTTGGATATAACACCTTGCATATTTGAAATCCAATATTAAAGGTTTAATTGTCGGTTAGATGGTTTATTTAGTGAAAATCTTGAAATCTGGGTGAAAATACACACGAAGGGTAAAATGATAATTTGAAAAATACATAACCCTAACCTGTGAAATGATAAAATTAGATTTGGTTTGATGAAACTAATGAAATGGATTCAGAACGAAAAGTTGAGTGGTTAAGCAAGTTTCTGGAAATTTCATGAACAGTGGTCGTTTCTAGAGTGAGAACGACATTCAGCAGGAAGTTCCCATGGTGGGAACAATATTCAATAAGTTGTTCCCAAAGGGGGGAACAATGTTTCCATGGTGGGAACAATATTCAGTAGCTTATTCTCAAAGGGGGAACACAGTTCTCATGGTGGGAACGACATTCCTAGGTTCGGAACGTCATATAGTTATTTTTGGGAGGAAATGTAGTTTGAAAAAAGTTATCGGAAACCCAAAAATAATATTGAGGGTGATTATTAAATCACTTTAGTGAATGTTAAAATGATGATTTGATGATCAGAACATGAATTAATTGGATGATTTGAGAGTTAATTGAAGATTAGTGGTGTGATTGAGTGATTTTAAGTAAGGTGGCACTTGTGGAGTCTACCTCACTTAGGTGGGATATTAGGGACATGTCCAATTGTAAGAGTGCATCATCTTCCTCCCTTTCTCCTTCAAAAACCTGCAGCCCCCTTCCACCATTGAAGAAAGAAGTTAAAACTTGAGAAATTTATAACTCAAGCTACAATCAACGAAATTGAACGATTCCAAAGCCAAACTTGTGTAAAATTTTGAGAGGAACACATTGCTACCCTTATTTTTGAGTGGGGAGCATTGTGTGAAGAGATCATCCCTTAAGAAAGTGACAGTTTTGATGCTTTGGAGGTGGCTTGACTTGCTTTGATGCTTGAAAGCACATCCTAGGAGTCATTGGAGATCATTTGTGGTAAGTATCCTAACCCTTGACTTGATTTGATGATGGATTGAAAATGGGTATAATTTTTGAATATGTGTGAGTTTATTGAGGTAGTTGGAGGCATGTAATGGTAGTGTTCCTTTGAAAGTTTATGCTCACAATGATGAATGATGATGATTGAACCAATAAAAAATATTGTGATAAAGTTTGGTAACTTAGACAAATTTTGATGGATGAACTAGGAGTTCTTGTAAAACAAGTTAGTGAGGAGTTGTGTAAATGAGTTATAGATGCCTTGAATCATTAATAATAAGGTAAAATGAGTGTGTAATGCATATGAATTGAGTGGAAAACCTTTGTCCCTCTTTATATGCATTTTCGATCTAGAGGAAACGATTAGGGGAACTTGGTGCTAAGTGATAATGTAAGATAAATGAGGATTGTATTGGTGTCGAGAAAGGTTGTGTAACCATAGATTTGATTGGGTGTAATTGAAACACATTGGGTAACATTTTGGGCCTTGTGGCTGAACCTATAGTGTGATGGAGATATTGCATTACGTTATTTGTTTGTGCTTGTTGGACAAGTTAATTGATGATCATGTGTGTGTGATCATTGTAGGTGGCCTCCCTCGGACACGATCGTAGAGGACTAACTTGCATTGAAGCTACCTAGCTTGGGAGCTTCAAGAAGGTAAACCCTTGGTACTGGGGTTAATCTCCATATGTGCTCCACCATGCCCATTGCAGTAGTGGTTGGACGTTGTTGGTTGTAATGATATGTGTTATAATATGATCATGCATTGTGACATGTTGTTTGGTATATGTGTGATTATACCAGTATCGCTGGCCAGTAGATTATTGCTATATTGTTGTGTTATTGTATTGCCATATTGATGTATGCTTTATTATATCTGTATAATTACTGTTGCACATCTGAGTGAGCCATTGGGTGGAGTGATCCTCCAGGACCCTTGGTTTATTGAGATATATTCGTATATCTCACCCCGCATTATGGGACATCATTTCAGGTACATATAGTGGTGCTGCAGGAGTGTTGGGCAAGAGCCCTACATGGTGACGTGGAGTGGAATATTTTGAGTGCACCATGTATATAGGACTTGATGTATTTTGGAATTTCATGTTGTATATTAGACTTAATGCATGAACATGTAGCATAACATGATTGATATGTTCCATGCATAGGGTTTGTTCATGTATCATTTTGGGGTTAAGTCTAATGGTAATGTATTATTGTTATTTTGGAAAATGTGTAATAGTTATATTTGCTAGTGGATGTAAATGTAAATTGATATATTGAGGACATTGGTATGTAATATTGATGAATGTGGTGGAGGGCTTTAAGCCTATTGTAGACCAATGTGGTATAATGATGTTGGATGCATGAAAGTGGACCAAGTGTATGAAATGGATAATAACTTGTAAATTAAGTAAATTGTTGATAACAACTTTAGGCTTAAGTGATGAATTAAATTGATGTACATTGTGGGTTGTAAGAGCACCAAGGTATATTAAGCCTTTGTGTGCCACCCTATGATCAATTAGGTACCCTTTTAAGAAACGGAACACACTTGCATAAAGTAGGATCAGTTAATAAAATAAAAGAAAGGCTGTCAAAATTTCTAAGGAATTGGCCAGACTTATACCTAACTTTGGGAGACCATATCTCCCTCCATAATTGTCCAATTGAGGCGTGTTATACCTCATTTTAAAGCTTAGGATGTCCCCTGTATTTTCCTAAAATTTGGTATCATTTTGAGTAGTAAAACTCGCCCAGTTATCAGATGAATGTGGACTACTCTGTTCAGCGTTGTAGGATGCAGCTTCTGTAAGCGGTTTTCAAAAATTCATATCTCCCTCATTTCTTACTCAAATTAGGCTTATGAAATGTCAAATTAAAGCCCCAGGAATATAGTTTCTTCTATCCAAAATTCGGAATTTTTTGGGAAGTGGATCACTCCCAGTTTGGATTAGAACTAACGTTTATGAACCTTGAAATGTTAAAATGGAGGAGTTGTTTCGCTAGCAGGGGCGGGAATGACTTTTGTTTAGGGGACGATAATGCCTTCTGTTCAGATGGTGGGAATGATCCAGAAGAGAAACGACTCATGAGAATGACCCTAGGGAACGACTTATATGTATAGGGAACGTCACATGTATAGGGAACATCCCATGTATAGGGGAACGTCACGCATTTCCGGCTCACACATGATTTAGTAAAATGGACATAACTTGAGCTATAGAGCTTCAAATCGAGTGAGGTTTGGACCTATGTGAAGCTAACAGATAGGGCTATAACATGGTAAAGTCTTAGGACCATTAACTTTGTGGATAATTCCCAGTTTAATATAGAAGCTTCTTCCCTGTTTCATTTAGAGTCTATTTACAATTTCAGAGGGATCAACATACGGCGAATGTATCCGGAGTTATAAAACTCCAAATGAGGGATATGATACCTTGTTGGAAAGGTGAAAAAGTCCATTTTAAGATACTAAAAGATGAGAACTTTGTTTTATGAAAGTTGTAAAAATGGGTTTTATGCTAAGTTGGTTTATGAGAACCTCTTAGCAATTTAAAATAAGTGTTGTATGATAGTTAGGCAATTATATTATTACTTCCGCGTTTAAATTTCAGTTGCGATCACAGTTTGTATAATTACGTTTATGGTTATTTTCAATTGAATACAAAATGAAAAGAAAAAGTTTATCCATATTTTTAAATAAACTGCTGTGATTATAACTGCGCTTCATATCATAATCAATGTTAACAACACCGATGTACAACGGGCTGTTACATGCACTAAGTGGAGGAGCATTTGTATTGATTCTCTTATGTGGTGCACAATTGACAAGCGGATTGAAAGCTATGTCTACATCTCCCAATAGATGAAAACAACAATATGGTTTTTCAAATTTTAGAAACAAATATCTCTGCTTATGTTGCATATAAACAATCTGCCTTTTCGGTATTTGCCGGGTATATTCCTCGTGTCGGGAAATTAATCTTTAGACATTTTTCTGATTAAAATGTATTTACAATAATTGCTCCAAAAGAAACGAAAATATCGAGCTTAGGTTGCAACCTACAAGAGAGAGAGAGTCGAAGGCTTCAAAGATTGCATCTGATTCTGAGAAGACAAGGGTCTCTACCTTACCTGTTCCATTTTTCGTATCTGTAAGTCATTGTGCTTTGTTGGTTTCTTTGTGACTCTATCTTTCTCGTACTTGTTTTGATGCATTTTATCGATCTATTACTTTCCCTATCTTCGCTTCAATTGATTCGCTTTCTCTTCATCTTTCCCTTCAAATTTTTTAATTTTTCTATTAATTTATTTAAACCCTTTCGAAATGGCTTCCAATTTCTACAATGCTCGTATTCTTGCACGTTTGAGGGACCAATTAGACCTAAAATTTTAATTTTGTATCATTTTATTTTGGGTAATAGAATTGGTATTCTAGATTATAAGGGTATAGACTAGGGTATAGGGATAATGGAATCTAATTTCAGGATAAAATGGACCTAGAGATTTATATCACTTAGAATTAACTCACACGACATAATTGTTATCCATTCCTCATTTTTTATTATAAATTTATTATAATACCCATTTTTTCAAACCTTAATATAATATAATTGAGTAAAAACATTATTCTTTTTTTCCAAACCCTAATTAGTTCTTGGACGTAAGTTGTTTCCCTCTTCCTACGCTTTAATTTTTTTTTTGGGACTATGGAACTAATTCCGAGCATGGTGTTAATTATAGTCAAAGCTCTTCTTAAGCCAAAAATCCTTAATAGGTTTTTAGGGGAATTCATTTTCTCAGCACTTTCATTTATGACATAGTCTTCACATTCGAACCCGCGACCCGGCTTAAAAAAATTTGAAACCAGGGATTGGCTGGATCTTCTGCGGGATGTTATAGCAAAGATTCTCCAGAAGCTTGGCGCAATCGAAATCCTGATGAATGCTCAGTTGGTGTGCACTTAGTGGAGGAGCATCTGTTTTGATTCTCTTATGTGGCGCACCATTGACAATCGGATTGATGGCTATCCTTACATCTCCCAATATATGAAAACAACAATATGGTTTTATGACTTTTAGAAACAAACATCTTTGCTTATGTTGCATACAAACAATCTATCTTTTCGGTGTCTGTCTGGTATATTCCTCGTTTTGGAAAATTAATCTTTAGACATTTTTCTGATTATAATGTATTTCTAAAAATTGATTTCTTTAATTGCAAAAATTATTTTACTAAAATAATGATAAGGAGTTTGGGTAAGATTTTGAATTTATGTTTTGCGAATAGAAGAAAACTAGCACATAAAATACTTCACCCTTTTAAATAAATAAATTATTACTTATTTAAAATTAATAATTAATTAATTGATATAACTCAATAAATTATAATTGTTAAATGGACGAAAATCAATGGTTGAGATGAAGAGTAAGACTTCTTAATTTTACACCGAAGTAAAATAAATCCCTTCTCAATTTTCAAAATAATAAAATGTTAGAATTCAAACTCAATTTTTTTTTCTATCTTTTTTCCACCACCAAAGAATTCAAATTCAAATTGAATTTCTCCATCACCTATCAAGAATCTTATGGAACCTTGTAGAAAGTTATGGATGCTTGAAGAAAACTCATGGAAGCTTGTGGAGACTTGGAGAAGCTTGAAGACTCTAGAAGAATCCAAATCTTTCTTGAATTCTATCCATTGCCAACCCAAGATGAGTTGGAAATATTATCCTATCACTATGAATTGTATTTAGTGTGTGGTTGTTATAAGTTGTCAAATTCAATTTGAAGACTAGAAAGTTGCAAGAATGGTCAAAGATGGTGGCTAGTGGTTGTAATAGGTTGTAAAGTTCAAGTTAAACTCTTCAATGTATATCAATATATATGTAGTATGTTAGGCATTAGATGAGTGGATAAAAAAGATTGAAAGTGTCTGTAGAGTGTGAGAAAATAAAGTGTAGAAACACTTGTGAGTTAAAACACTTCTGAGAAAAATAGAGAAAAAAAAAGAGAGTTTGAGAAAGAGTTATCTTGAGAGAAAAATTAGTCATAGTGTTGTAACACTTGTGTTTTGTTTTGTAAAAGTTTGATATTATTGTACTTGATCTATTTTTCTTATTTCATCTCCAACATAAAATAAAGAATAAGTAATCAAACAACTCCAAATCCATCGGGTGTTCTTCATGTTTCTTGGTCCAGGAATACCCAATTTTCTTCGCCTCAATGAATTTCCATCTCCAGGGTTGGTTTCTTCTCTCATGAATTGTAAGAATTACCATGGTTAGGCCAGAGATATGAAGATGGCTTTGGTATCGAAAAATAAACTTCACATTCTCAATGGAGTTATATCATCTCCAGATGTATCATTCTGATCCTCGTTATCCAGTTTGGGAGAGGTGTAATACCATGGCGTTATCATGATTTCACCGTTCAATAACATAATTAATATCTCAATCGATCTTGTGGATGGATCACACATTTGATGTGTGGAATGATCTCGAGGAAAGATTCTCGCAATCATATATTTTCATAATTTCAGCCTACAAGATGAGATTTACAAGTTGTATCAAGGAGATAACAGTGTCTTGGAGATCAGACTTCTGAACTTGTGCAGCATGCAAGCAACAATTCACAGATTGACTCAGAAGATAGTTTCACAAAAGATTAATATCAGACCATTCTTGATTTGTTACAAGAATCTATATAGCATAATTCATCTCATGCAAGTAACATGGTGCAAGTTAAAGCTCTTACCGCCGAAAATGTTGAGTCTTCTTCAGGTAATTCTGAAACTTAATGGATTAGGGAATCCGAAGCAACTCACCACATCATATATATTCATTTGAAAGTTTATCTTGTATTCAAGAGATTGAACCAATCACCATTTTCTTGCCTAATGGAAATCAAGTGTTATATTATTATTCTGGAACTGTTGAACTTTCAAAGTCACTAAAATTGACAAACATGTTATATTTTAAAGAATTTTAGGTGAATTTGATATCCATTAATAGTCTGATATGTGAGTCAATCTACCATGTGATTTTTAAGCATCAGATATGTATCATTCAACAAATACCTTCCCTGGGGATGATTGGTTTTGCTAAATTGGAGAAAGGCCTATATGTACTCACTAAACAATGCAGCACTCGTGACAAGCTAGATGATCAGAAAGAAGGGAGAACTATGGAAACTAGTTAATCAGAATAATAACTTTGTAGTGCAATCAAGTGCCACTGATATATATATGGCATTTGCGTTTAGGACACTATTCAAAGTATGTAATAAAAGCAATGATGTTTCAATATCCTTTCATTTCTTATAGAAATATAGATAGTGCTTGTGATGTATGCCATCTAGCTATTAAGCAAAGGAAAATTCCCTTCAATCTTAGCTCTTCTGTTTCAAGTTCAGCATTTGGTTTAGTGCACATTGATATGCAGGACCCTTATTCAATATCTTCTAAACAAAATGGGAATGTAGAGAGAAAACATCAACATATGCTCAACACTGCAAGAGCATTTCTTTTCCAAAGCAAGATTCCCTAAAGCTTATGGTCATACTGCATCATGCATGCAAATCACTTAGCTTAAACACTTACATGATTTTCTTTGCAACATCTCAGCTACTAATGGTGCATCCCCAACACCTTCGGGTACTTGTCTTTACCCAATCTCATAAGTAATCCCATTCAAACACCCACTTGAATAGTTTTTCTCAGAATTTTCTTTAATTATTATAAATTTTTTAAATATTTTTTATAATTAAAAAAAGCAACTTTTTATTAGAAAACGAAACAAACGTGCCCTTAACTATATAATAACATTTCAACATATCTATTATTAATTCAAGAATAATTAAAGATGCAAGCAATATAATTTGATCAAAATAGATATTATTATTTTATTTTCTCAATTATAAAATTTTTACATTAATTAAATTATATAATTACAAAATAATATTAACTTGCTATCTTAATTATATATTCCATGCATAAAAAAGGTTTTAATTTCATTTTCTATAGTTAAGCCATTAAGTTTATAAAATTTTACTTTAAAGGATCTAATTAATATATTTTTTTATACATCTAAACTAAAATTTGAAAGATTAAAACATGTGTTTTAGAAGGATAAAAATATGTGTTTACTATTCAAGAATTGTTGGTCTAGCAACGATTCAATTAGACTTTAGAATTTGACATTGTGACTTTGATACATAAGAATTACAATTTTTAGGAAAATTACAGAGATACAAACTAATGATGAAAAAATCGGACCGGACCGGCCGGGTCGACCCGAAACTCGGTAAACCGGTCACTTGACCGGTCCGGTTAGCTATTTGGATCGGGAATGTAACAGACCCGATTTGACCCGGTATGACTCGGTCGGGTTTTGAGAGAACCGGTGACCGGGCCGGTTTTGAGTTGAATCGGCTGGGTCATGTATATTATTTTTTTTTGAAAAAAAAAACAAAAACGACGTCGTTGGGTCAAATGAGAAGGGAGACTCAGAACAAAAGACCTGGTGTTGTCCATCACAAACCACAAAGGCACAAATAAAGCACCCAATCCAAAAAAAAACAGAGAACGGCTGAAACTGTGGGAGAGTGGGAGAAAAAGAGAACCACAAGCAGATCTGATTATTCCATAGTTGCGAAGATGATACCTTGAGAATCGATTGAAGCAGCGTTTAAGATGATACCTTGAAGAATCGATTGGAACAAGTAACCTTTTTTTTTGCTTTGTTGATTCTTTTTTGTTTTTTGTTAATAAAAAGTATCTGGAGACTCCACCACTTCACCCCCCCCCCCCCCCGTGAATTTAGTATAGGTGAAAAATGAAATTTCTAGGAAGGTGATTCTTTTACATTACTTTTTTTCTATTTTAATATGCAGATTGGACAAGACTACTTGTCTTCGACTTGAATAAGCATAGACTTTCTTTGATGATACAGTTGGAGTGTGTTATGTATTGGTATTTTAATTGATGCATGACTAAAACACGAAAAGGAATAACAGATAGGATAGAAAATCTACTTGCCAGATTCTCTCGAGAAAAATGGAAAATTATGTCTGATTCATAAAGTGAAAATAGATGGTGTTCCATTTCACAGTTCACTATCGGAATTAGACATTCTTAGAATCTTAGGCACTGTGAAATTTCTTATGAAAGAGCAAATGGACAATAAGCTCAAGTCATGAGACCTAAGGGACTAGCGCCACTTTTTCTTTGTTTTCTGTTGGGTTCGATACCATCTGCGTTTATTTCCTATCACGGTCCAATTCAATTGTGGGACTGTGACAGTGGGGCTGAAGTATTTATGTCTTCTTATAAAAATTACTTTCCATCAAGACTACTCATAGTTGCTTAAGTAGACTCAGAATCAAGACTCAAGTTGTTGATTATTGTTAATTTTTTATTAATTATTATTTGCTTTGTTTATTTATTTATTTTTGTTAGATTACTTTCCATCCAAAGAAAGTGGTTGTACTGAATACATGTATTTGGTGTTCTACACTGGTCTGACTTACATGATGAATGCTGCACATGAGCTTCACTTCCTTGGTATCTGATTTAACAATTATCATCAGATTATTCAATATTAGGTGGGTTGTTTCAAACTTTCATGTAAATGGGTTTTTGTTTCGGGTGGGAATGGTTAAGGATGTATTAAGAGGGGGTGATGTGAATGTGGGACTTTAGTCATCAGTTGATTGCTTGAAAATTTAAGAGTATTTGTGGTAAGCAATATCTTCATCTACTCGGTTATTGGCCTATTCCGTTAAAATCTTTCATGATCTAATTTGATAACACACTGGATATTTCATGGTTATGCATAAAAACCTTCTCAATGTATTGGAATGTTGATTATTTGAACTGTGAGATGTTAAGAAGTAGAAATTTGGCAAGGATTAACAAGAAAAAATGGCAGATGATTCCAATAAAGAGACAAGTACCAAAAAAAAAAAAAGATGAAGGAGAAACAATGATGGGGTGTTGAATATCACTTCTAAATTGCTGATATCGATATGATTTGATTGATTGCTCACAACCTTTTATATTATAAAGTTTTGAATTTCATCTCTGCAAAGTCTGATACCACCACATGTATTACTACCCTAGAGAAGTAGCCACATGAATGGTTTGATTCTAATTATGCTATCTATTGGTAAACTAATTTATTACTTCAAATACATGCATTCTGATGGCCCAAAAAATATATACATGCATTTTTCTCTAATCAGCATATTTGAAATTACTAATATAAAATAACTTGTAATTATTGCAGGGAATTTTTATTTTATTAAAGCTAGAGATGTCTTCTACTCAACCTGAAGCACCAATCTCACAAGAAATTTCATCTCAACATTCATCTCAAAAAAATCAACACAGGGGAAAGACTGATCCAAGTTGGGCACACTGTAAACAACTTGTTGAAGAGAATGGCAAAGTTGTTCTAGTGTGTTTTTATTGTGATAAGATAATTAGGGGAGGTGGCATCAATCGGCTTAAAACCCACTTGGCCGGAGAAAAAGGGCAAGTTGAACAATGCAAGAAGGTTCCAGTAGATGTTCGTTTTCAAATGAAGCAAAATATTGATGAGTGCATGAACAAAAAAAGAAAAGTTCAAGAGTAATATCAAGATAGTAATCCATTTGATGAACATCAAGTGCTACCAGTTGATGAAGTGCTAGAAAATCCATTAAGAAAAGCTCCTTCTACATCTCAAAAGGGGAAGAATATTAATCCTCTAGGTTCTTATTTTATGCCTAGAACAACTCCTGGAGCTCAACCTGGCATTAAAAATGTGTTGCAGAGTAAAGAAGTAATGGAGAAGTGTGACATCGCAATTTCCAAATGGATGATTGATGTTGGTGTGCCATTTAATGCTGTTAAGTCATCATATTACCAGCCAATGATTGATGCTATTTGTAGCACGGGTGCAGGGTATAAAGGTCCAAACTTTTACAGAGTTCGTGGTCATTTGTTGAATAAGTGGGTTGGCGAAGTCAAGAAACTTGTTGAGAGTTATCGCACTGTTTGGAAGCAAACGGATGTACTATTATGGCAGATGGGTGGACTGATCGTTGTAGGAGAACTCTTATCAATTTTCTAGTTTATTGCCCGAAAGGAACTATTTTCTGAAGTCGGTTGATGCTTCTAATGCTTCACAAATTGCAGATTTATTGTATAAGCTTTTTAGAGATGTGGTGTTAGATGTTGGCCCTGAAAATGTTGTTTAGGTTGTGACTGATAATGCTGCAAATTATGTTCCTGCTGGGAGGTTATTGGAGGCTGAGTTTCCTACTATTTTTTGGTCTCCTTGTGCTGCTCATTGTATTAATTTGATGTTACAAGACTTTGGAAAGTTAGAGGAAGTAAGTGTTGTTGTGTCTCATGCTGCCAAAATTACCAAATACATCTATAATCATTGTCATCCATTGCATTTGATGAGAAAATATACAGGTGGAAGGGAAATACTTCATCCAGCTCCGACTCGCTTTGCCACTAATTTTATTGCCTTACAAAGCATATTGGCTCAAAAGGATGCATTAAGGGCTATGGTAACTTCTAGAGATTGGACAAGCTCAGCTTATTCTAAAGAGGCCAAGGCAAAAAAATTTGTGGAACAAGTTTTAGATTCTAATTTTTGGAAACAATGTGCTGATATTGTGAAGCTTATTGAGCCACTTATTCGTGTGTTGCATATTGTTGATAGTGAAGACAAACCTGCCATGGGTTTTCTTTATCAAGCTATATTTAAAGCTAAAGAGGAGATGATAAGGAGATTTCAAAGAAATAAGAAGAAGGTGGAGCCTTACTTGACCATCTTAGATAGTCGCTGGGATTCACAGCTTCGCAAAAATCTTCATGCCGCTGGTTATTGGTTGAATCCAGGTTGTCGTTTCAATAATGAAGAATTTGAAAAACATAAATTCACAACATCAGGCCTTTTGGATGTCATTGAGAGATATGCTTATGGGAATCCTGATTTAAATTCTAAGTTGACAAGTGAGATGAGAATATTCAAAAATGCTGAGTTAGATTTTGGAAGGCCATCTGCTAAACGTGAACAAAATACCGTGATGCCAGGTAAAATTTATGGTTTATATCTTTCTTTTTTTATGAGCATTAATTGTTATTATTGTTGAATAATATTAATACTAATTTATCACATGCAATATTCTAGATCAATGGTGGGAATCTTATGGATGCGGTGCACCAAATTTGCAAAAATTGGCTATTCGTATTTTAAGTCAAACTTGTAGTGCTTCGGGTTGTGAACACAATTGGAGCACATTTGAACACATTCATTCCAATAAGAGAAATAGATTAGAGTATCAAAAGCTTAATGATCTTGTCTATGTTCGTTATAACTTGAGGCTGGCACAAAGGTATTATTGAGTATTTTTTTTATATAATTATTTCTCCAAGTATTTTCTAATTTTGAAAATTGGACAATTTAATAAACGTAGGAGTCGATTGAAGCATCAAAATTATGATCCAATAAATCTTGAAACATTTGAGGAGAACTCTAATTGGGTACTGGAGGAATCACCACCATACTTAACAGTTGAAGAAATGGAAGCTTTACGGACGGAGCTTGCACATATGTCCATTCAACCAACTTTAGATAAAGCAGGTGTGTTTACTTATTGTTTTATGATTATTTGATTGTTTGACTACTTCATGTTAATAACTAACATACATGGAAAATTGGCATTTGTTTTAGATCAACTAAATTTGGATGATGATGATGAAGATGAGGCACAAGACAACATCATGGAAAGTGCAAATCAAACTGAAGGCAATGAAGAAGGAGAGCATGAATTAATTGACACAACTTTGCCTCCTTGGGCATAATTATATGTTCTTGTGCTAGCAATTTGATCTGTTTGTTTTCTCTTGATAGTGACAAAAGCTATTGTTGTAGACTTGTGATGGATGTTAAATGTTTAAGGACATGACAAATATTATATGTTTGTTGGATCTTTTGTTGGAAAATATTGTGTGATTTATTGCTTTTCAAATTAGAATATTTGGAATTGGTATCATATTTTACAGGTATTTGAGTGTGTTAATAGTTTTTTTTAATAAAAATTACATATTTGTATATACTTACCGGGTCATGCGGTTGAACCAGTGACCCAGTAACCCGGTACCTCGACCGGGTCGATGACCGGGTCGAGTTTAATAACATTGATACAAACTCGAAACTGGATTAAAAAAATAAATATGCGTTTCCTATTAATTAAATTCAAAATATACTTTATTTTTTTATTCTAAACTTAAAAAAACTTCATTTTAAGATTATATGAGATAATTTTATCTTTTATAACAGGATAAACACTTTTCCTTAATTAAATCCAACAAAAGTTGGGCAGTATAGGCTTTTCTCATGATCGAAAAACGAAAAAAATATGGACTTAATCCAACTTCATAACGGGCACATTTGTAAGCCCAAACAATTACTAAACTTGTTGTGAGCTCAACACTTCTTCTAGACTTCGATTTGGCCCATTATATTCTAAGAGTGAAAATTTTCTTTCAGTTCACCAATCATCACATAAATTTTTTATCATCTTTGTCCATTAGATATAAAATTTTCAATCCCCTCCGTTTAGGTTATAAAGATGATGTAAACGAAAATGATTAAAGTTTACTATTTATACTAACTTTGCAAAATCTATTTAGTCCAAGTAAATGAAACGCTGTTATTTTTTTCACAGTCGCATATAAAACATTTATTGGTTGCAAGTTATAGTTGATGCACTTCAAACACTTATTGTGAACAACAAATAGATAAGAAAATATTTTTATATTATACTTCAGGTATGTTGGTCACCATTATTTTTCACTTTAACTATTAAATTTAAGGGAAAAATATTTCCGCAGTTAATGCAGAAAAGTTATCTGCATTTATTCCCAAAACGACGTCGTTTTGATATTGAAATATTAAAAAATTATAAATATAAAGACTATTATAACCCTAAAATAAATTAAAATTACAAAAACATCATAATTTCCGTCCCAAAACGACGTCGTATTGACTTACTGTAGATAACTTATCTGCAGTAACTGCGAAAAAAACGAACCTTAAATTTAATTTTTTTAATGCTAATTATTGTGATGACTAAATAATATAAGAATTTATTTGTAGGCCAAAGTGCCACATAACACATGCACAATAGCAAACAGAAGATCCTGGTAATATTCCATATTCTTGCCCAAGCGTGATGCATAAAGCTTTGTGCATATGAACTTGCTTGTTAACTTTACCTGTTCCCTTAGTTTTCTTTTCAAGTTCAAGCTATCTACTTCTGGTGAGGACTCAGAAGTTAGAATTATGACCCGTCTCCAAGAATTTCTGTTAAAGGTGAGTAGTTTATCTACTTTCTGTGATGTGTATTTTTTATCTTCTTGATAGTTTCAAGTTCGACCCTCTTTTTGTCTTGTGGATCAGTCTTCACAGGCTCAATACACTTGGGCTAGCCTGTAAGGGCTCGTTAAGGAGTCTTCCATCGAGAATATCTCCCACCTATACATACCTCTCTTCTCCACTTGAAGAAGTATCTTGTATTTATCATTTTTATGAGTTGTTATTCTGCTAAAATATAAGACCACCGCGCTCTTTAATTCCTCCTCTCTTAGTGATACCTGATATAACACTTACAGTGTCTCTCCCTGAGCTTTGATCCATACCACTGCAACTTTGAGCATCCACATAGCGATATTGTTCTGGATAGCCCACTTACATAGGCCCAACCACTGGGCCCAGTCTAAAAAGCCCACTTCTAGAAACATAGGATTCCCCTTCTTCCCCATGCACATGGCTGCCCCTGCACACTGGCAGGGGTTCAGCATGCCTAGCCTGAAAAGGCTAGGCTGGCTAGGTTGATTAGGGGCTCCCACTCTAAATACCCCCTCTCACATTGCGGAAGGGGCTTCTTCTCCTCCCTTCAGCTTCATGCGCTGCTACCATTGAGAACTATCCTAGCTACTCCCACACATAACCCTTATGCACACCATGGGAAGCTTCACTAGTGCTTTGGTCTCTACTACTGCCACTATGAGCACCCCCTATATCAACATACTTCACCTTCCATGGGACACATTTTATGTACACCAATAGTACAGATATACTTCACCCCTTTAGAGATACAAACCTACTCCTAATCCCACAACAGCTCAACTTCCAAGTTCCGACAGCTTTTTTTTGTTTTTTTTCTCTCTATGTATTGTATGTAAGTGAATGCTATCTTCTATAAGAATCCTGCAACAACTCAAGAAAAATCTCTGGTTTATGTTTAAGTCTGTCCATTATTTGGATCCTTTTATGTTACATGACCACTCTCATGTTCGCTATGTTCTCTTTCCAACCTAAGGTTATGTAACACAATAGGATTCAAATCTATCAATTATGGCCCATATAATGGGTTTTTTTCTTTGTGTTGAGTCTTACACTCATTACTTTTCACTTCCTTGCTGGTCTATTCATGGTAAACAAAAGAGTATGATCAGTTGAATTTGATGATAAAAGCAGATAAGCTCATGCTTTGACTAGTTTTCCTAGCCTTGCCAATTCATCCTACTAGTCCTTTGCCCCCTTAGGCACAAAAGCCACTGCAACATATTGCTCCAACTCTTTTATGATAAAGTGGATACTGAGTTTGCTAACTAATCTATTGTGGCCTATCTGTCTTATATGGCAACTATGGCATGCCAAGTTGAAGGGGTGCTATGCTATTATGAAACTGAACAATATTATCTCATTCTATTGCATCTTAATACCCTTGGTTTTATGAAAATCTTGATGTTTCAGAGAGATGTAACTTGGTAAGATACATTTCAAGTTACTTCTATATCACTTTTGCATTATAAGACTCAAGATTTTTTACCTGCACATCAGAAGCCATTGTCTTAGAGTTTTGGCCCAATCTAGTTAAAATTTTGGACTCTAGTGGATAAATTAAATCTGCACTGAATGTTAAGAGAATGGTATTGAATTCTTAAAAGATTGGGAAATAGATTGAAGCACTTATAAGTGCTGGCCGTAAGCATGTTCTCTCACAGTTATGGACTCACGGTAATATATGATCTTGCTTGTTTTGCTGACTTGCAAAGTGTTTTCTCTTTCATCACGTTGGTATGTGCACTCATATTTCATCCACTGAGCTACTTTTATTGCTGTTGAAGTATGCAATCACAGGTGAACTATTATTTCTTTCTTTCCCAACAAGTTTGACTAAATCGAGAGCAAATCACATTCAAATTGAGAAGAACAATGACACTGATATTAGGATAAGAATTAGAATATTTATTGCTAACGATTTGGATTTAACCATTTGATGTAGTCTTGACTCGAGTCTGCGTTATAAACTTAAAAACTCTTTATCTCAGCTTGCCCTGTGAATGTTGACGTAATGAGGTGCCTCTAAATCACAGGACATCAATTTATGCATAGGATAATGATGTTACTCTAACACGCTTATTTAGAAAATATATGATATAAGATTATAGGGTAAGGATCCGTTTACAAACTTTTTTGACAAATTTTTACAAATTACACTATCTTTTCCCGGGAGAACATAGTGAAACCTAGTGTTCTCCCAGGAGAAGATAGTGTAGTTTGTAAAGAAAAAAATTTGTAAATATAACCTGCCCCAAGATTATATCATCTTGTTCCAACTTCTAAACAATGTACTACTAGTTATAGTGGTTCTCTTTCTGTGTCTTTATTAAATACGTACGGGAAAAATCTAAATTGTGAAATTCTCTGAAACAAGGAAACAAATTAAAACAACCAAGTATCATTAGAACCATTTGCATTCATGAAATACATGTCCTTTTTCTTTTAATGCAGATGTACATTTTGTGTAAACAATAATACCTTGTGGTTTATATTTAAAGAGCATGACATAAGTATGTACATGGAAATCATAAAAAAAATCCATCTGGGGAAAAGAATTAGGTTCATGAAAACAAATCCTGCACAACAAATTCAAACAACCTATTTAGTGGGTATGTTAAATAACACCATGCCTTCCTGTCCTTTGAAGTTGCAAGATATTCAGAATCCTTTCCAGGCATCAAGAACTTCATGGAAGACTTCAGCAATCAGATCCCTGTCTGCATTTTGCAGGAAGGTATTGAAATCATCCTGAATTTCAAATATTTTACCAAATTTCACAAGATATCGGATACAGCTCATCTTCAGTTTAATCAACTGATATAGTGATGCATTTTGGAGCCTCTCAAGTACATTTTTTGTATCAATATCTTCTAAAAGACTCTCATGGCATGCCTCTCTCAAGTCATCTATGTCATACTTATCAGCTGCATGCAGAAGGGTCAGCCTATAAGTCAGAAATTCTTCATGTTTGATGATCCCATAAAGATAATTGAGGAAAGCATGGCAAGCTTCAATGGACATGTCTGAGATGTTTATGGTTGAAAACTCTTTCTCCTGAAGATTATGTGAGAACATGCTGCGGAAGACCGGTGACCGGGCAGCAAGAACAGCTCGATGAGCTCCTATACTTCCATTAGAAGCATTGATGGTGATGTCTGTGTGGATGCCTTCTGTTAGCATTCTACCAAGAGACTCAAGGGCTTTTGCATTTGATCTTTTCTGAGTAAATCCTTCAGCCCAAATGGAGCAAGGTTCTCCACCCTATATTCAAAAAAATAACATTCTAAATAAGTTCCAATTCAATCATAAATTGGATATTTCCTGTCAGATTATAATAAAATCAGAACTGCTTGGTGTACTAATCTATTATCACTAGTCATCATTGGTAATTATCCATCAAGACTGAACAAAGTTACAAAGGGATTACTAAAATGCTTATGATTGTAACAGTGGATTACAAAATCCAATTAGTACCCTGAATTGTTTTTAGCTAGACTGTCACATTCTAATTGTCTCAACATAATTATCATTTGCAATGAATACTACTATAAAGAGATGGGTATTTTGTACTAACGTTTGGGGATGCAGTCTTCAAATCAAGGAACTCAACATCAATAATGAATTTTCCAGTAAGTGGAACCTCAATTGCCCAAACAAAGTCTTCATTGTTCTTAATCACTTTGTCCTTTATTTCTGCATCAAATCAAAAAGAGTAATCAATTAACATTAGAAACTATTGAACTGTTAAATTTTTTTTTTACTGAACTTCAAAGCAAAACATTATTGAGAAATTGTGAAGAGGCAAATAAAGTACATAAACAATAAAGACTTTAGCTATCTTCTGTTTGCAAAATTGCAATTATTATGCAGTTTGTATTGAGTACAACAACATGTAGCTACATGCAAAAATCAAAGATTGATTATTTTCTATCCAATTAAAAAATTGAAAGAAAAAGAAGAAGAAGAAGAGAACTTTGATGACCTGGATGTGTGAGGGCCTTGCGATCTCCAACAGAACTAACCACCCGTACAATGAAAGATGCAATTGGGGGATTATCTCTCGTTAGATTGGAAATTTCTGGGAATAATTTAACAAACAAAACCCTGTTCTTCTCCACCGACAAATGCCTTCATTTCAAATAAAACAGAGTAAGCCACACTCTCTATTCCAATTTGACATCAACAACTAAAAATCTCAAAAATAAAATAAAATAAAGGGTCATGAAATTGAAGTGTAAAAAACCAAACTTTATGAGATGTCAAACACATTATCTAATATTCAAAGCTATTTAGCCATGTGGGGTGTCTCATAATTTCATTGATCAACCAACAAACACAACCCCACTTGTAGGTGTCCTATGTTCTGCATCCTAAGTTAATGTTTTATCAGAAACACGTTCACTTTTTTGGGTTTAGCTACAGAGAGAGAGAGAGAGAGAGAGAGAGAGAGAGAGAGAGAGATACCAGTTCCATTTTCCAATCTTGAAAGGATCGGATTTGCGGTAAGTGCAAGAAGCCAAGTTTTCGATTCTCCATTGAGCAAGGCGTGAAGTGGTTTCGACTCTGTATGCAGAATCGCTCATCCTATTAGCAAAAGCCAGTGCTGTTGTGATTTCATGGATGCAATCTAAGATACCCACCAACAAAAAATCTCCGTGCTTTCCCAGGTTGACTCCTTCTTCTGCAATTCTCTTCACTCTTCATATGAGGATCCTCTGTTTCTCTCACTCTGTTTCTCTCTCTCTCTCTGTTAACTACCACTCAACCAGTACCTTTTTCTTTTTCTTATTTATTTGAAAGGAAAAAAAAAATGTAGAAAACATTCAACAACATTCAAGGTTTGATTATTTTGCAATTTCATTCAATGGTTTCGGACACGCAATGCTTTGACAGTTGCTTTTACTCCTTTGATTTGATGATGAGCTTTTCCTCCAGATAAAATAAAATAAAATAATAATAATAATTTGTAGAGAGAGAGAGAGAGGGTGAGTTTATTGATTTTGTTGGCTTATTCAGCACTTTTATTGGTATGGGATGGTGATGGCAGATGAAAAATGTCAATTGGTTGGTTTGGTTTTGGAAGGTTTCATATATATTGCTTATATCATTTATGGAAGCAAGAGGGGTACGTGTTAAGTTATGTGTTGTTAGAGTAACCCATACTAAGGGAAAAGAATATTTAATTTTTTGTGCTTTGAAGCAAAGTATCTGTTCCTTTGAATTTTGACTTATTTTCATAAACTACCTTCATTCTTGGATTGTGGAAGCAATATACTTTGGATTATTGCTAAGAATTATATATTAATGATGCTGCCCTACTTGATCATCCTCTTTATTCTCTTCCTAAGTGTCCCAAGTTGCCACCTTTCTTCTTGTGATATTTAATTTTGGATGACTCTTTTGCTGATTTAACCAGTATGGTGCAATCCTTCCTATCATTTCTTTTGCTACAGTTGAGCTATAATATGCAAGTTGTCTTTTGAAATGGGTCAGGCTCTATTGTCATGAGTTCAGAATAATTATTTTTTTATTTTTTCAATATCATGTATTTGATTTTGAAAAATAATTTATTTGTAAATACACATGAATAAGACAGCATATGAGGATTATTTACATTCCTACTCTTGCTAGTCTGTGTTTACTGAAGAGTGATTAAAATCTACACATTCCCTTTTCTTGTTGTTGCAGGTGGATTTGTGACTCAATTTCAAGTTGAACTCAGTGTTAATAATCATTAACTTAGAT
Source organism: Gastrolobium bilobum (assembly GCF_033153095.1). Classification (NCBI taxonomy): domain Eukaryota; kingdom Viridiplantae; phylum Streptophyta; class Magnoliopsida; order Fabales; family Fabaceae; genus Gastrolobium; species Gastrolobium bilobum. The sequence goes on from NW_026896153.1 coordinate 135,577, forward strand.
GCAAATATAGCTAAAGTGAAGTTGATTATATGCACTTTCTCTTTATTTAGGAAAGAAGAAATCAAGAAAGGAAATGAAATAAGTGCATTTATGCTTAACTCTTCACTCAAACTCACTTTAAGCACTCCTAGGTGACCTTGTTAATAGTCAAGAGTTTAGCAAATTTTTCAAATATGTGGGTGTGAGTTGTGAAGATAAAGTGTTTTAAGAGATTTGCAATTAATTGGTTGCCTCATCTTTATATTGGGATATCACACTCATAGAAAAGAAAAAGAAAAGGAAAGAAAAGAAAAAGTCATTAAAACCAGCTTTTCAACCTAGGAGGTTTTCATTATGCAAGCAATAGCATATTTATTATTGAGATAAAAACTCATTCATCAAATTTCCATTGTCCGTATATTTTCTTAATGGTGATGATTAAGTAACTCAACTTTAAACTTTGCTTTCCCTCATACCCAAGTTGATGCAATTCAACATGATTACTCTACATTAAAAAAATGAAGAAAATTGAATTTTTGTAGCAATGTTCCATTAAAATACAGAAAATGGGACAAGGCAAAGTATGGTCTTGAGTCTTGACATTGATTGAGAAAGACGGAATTTTGAGATTCAATTGGTTTTTCCTTCCATGAAAAGTCCAAAACTTAATTTTCTTTTGCTTAACAAATAGACAACTTGGTAGGATAATATATGTTAAGTTAAAAAAACAAAAAGGGGTCTGCAAGGAGGTAGTGGGAGATAGAACCTTTCATCCATTCCTAGTTATTGGAAGTCTTAGTAACATTTTTTTTAATGTATAGGGTGTGAATTGGCCACACACCATATAGGAAATAGGTTGGTTGCCATTCATCTTAGCCATCAATAACATTTTCTTTTTAGTTTTTTTTTTTAAAAAAAAAAAATCAGTTTATCACCCCTATTATTGTTCCCATCTCAATGAATGAATATGGACATGATTTATCACCCCTATTATTGTTCCCATCTCAATGAATAGGGCTATACTATGATCTCCACTAGAGCAAGTGGATAAATAAATGTTGGAAAATAACAAAAGTATCTCTCTTTATCCTTGGTATGCTCTTGCTCAATTGTTTCCTATGTAATAGTTCACCATTAACATGAATGATAGTTGGTAAGTGCCAAAGTTTTGGTTTATCTACTAGGGTTAGTCACTTTAGTTAAATGTAAGCATGCGTTAATATTTTTATTATTATATTGATGATGAGTATGCATTAATATTCTTGATTCCCCTGTCAACCTAAATGGGTCCCATGAGGAATGGTGAGTACGCAAAATATCTAGGTATTAGAAAAATAATAAAAAATGACCAAATAATAAAATAATAACAACAACCCTTCATTTGAAAGCGACCCTTCATTAGAAAAAAAGAAGAAGGACGCAATCCAATGAGGTAAGCCAATTGGAATTTGCAGCGTATCACCCTCTCTTAAATTGGGCCTCTTAGTTGGAAGTTGGAGCACCCTACTTCAATTTCACATAAAATTTTGTGCTTATTCATTTTAATAAGTTTTCATAAATTTTGATAGTCTCTTTTGTTTATTTTTTATTAAGAAAAAATTAGATGCAAAATTTTAACATAACAATATCATATAAACAACTAGTGTGAGAAGACTAAGTGCTTATTTGAATTCTCTCTTTTTTAAGCTAGAAGCTACTTATAAGTATAAGTTAGGTTAAACAGGTTTTAAAAAAAGCTCTTATAATGAAAAAAAAAATTTTTTATAATGAAGAAAAAAGCTGAAATCTAAAAGTTCCTAGGAGGAGCTTTTTTTTAAGTTCTTATCTACTTTTCTTGAATTGTGTGTTTTTTTTTTAAAATGAAAAGTTATAAAGATAGAGAAACAGAAAATTTTCTTGAAATATGTGTTTTTAAGTAACTTTTAAGCTAAAATTTTTATGTGATTACCAAACAGCTTTTAACTTTTTTTTTAAGCTCTTTTTTTAGCTTTAGCTTATAAGTAACTTCTAACTTAAAAAAGAGAGGATCCAAAGAGACTCTAATTTCCACTCAATAAGTTCTCATTTTGAAGTTCTCTCCATCTCTTAACAATTACTCCCTCAGGTCTCCAAATAAAAATAAAAAAACAATTACTCCCTCATTACGCCAAAAATGAAAAATAAAAAACCATTCCGTCACTTGATCAATGATTCAATATACACAGTTGGCCAACAAAGGTGGATACAGTTGGCCAACAAAGGTGGATACAGTTGGCTAAGGGTTTGGTCCATATTCTTCAAGGGCGTGGGTTCATACCCCGCTGGCTGATGTGAGGACTTTGTTGGTGAGTGATATGTAATCTTTTCCAGAAATCTTCAAAGAGGTTGGGGGTCTTTCCACCACCCTAGTGAGATACCGGTGTCTAACCCCGCTTAAACTTTTTGATATTAAAAAAAAAAAAATGATTCAATGTACACATACATATTATCTTGGTGTACTAGAGCCATGTGCAACTAGTGCCCAAATAGTATTTCTTTCTTTATTATGACTAGTGGAAGTCTATGTGCTATATGAGTTGGATTGGACTAAGATAATGTTTACCTTAAAGTCAACAACATAATTTTGTTTATGTTATTTGACCAAAATTATCGTAAACAAATGTCCAAATGCATATTTGTTAAAAGTAGTTTTCTTTTTTTTCAAAAAAAAAATTATATAAAAATGTCAGAAGTGGGATTTGAACCCACGCCCTCTCACGAGGACCAGAACTTGAGTCTGGCGCCTTAGACCACTCGGCCATCCTGACCTGTTGCACATGATTTTGTGTTAATTATAGTTCATTATTAAAGTTACATGTTATCAATGCTTTGAACTAGTTCAACTCATATAAAGCTGTTTTCTCTTTCAGCTTTATATGTATTTCTTAACACAAAAGCCCGTTGGGCCTCTTGACCCACGTGAAGGCACACTAAGACCCTATAAAGGAATCTGTGGCATAAATGGCTTCATACTCATGCATGCAGTGTTAAAATAATGAATTTAAATATAAATTGTTATCAATCTAAAGTCTTTTTATACTTTCCACAAATCATATATTATCACTCGCTTTTTAAAAAATGTGTTTTTCCTGTAATTAGATTATTTTGAAATTCCTATAACAAAACTCATATAATTAATTATAAAGAAATTTATTAGTTGAATTAATTAATCCTCTATTTTACTTTTCAAATAATTATTATTATATTCACTTTATTTATTATGTAATATTATATAATTGGGAGAAGAGTCTGCTTGACACCTCTCTTTTTTAAGTTAAAAGTTACTTTTAAGTTACAATTAAAAAAAAACTTAAAAAAATAAAGCTAAAAGTTATTTGGTGATTATATAAAATTATTCTAATGATTATAAAAGAAGAAGATAAAATAATTTATTATTAGAATAAATTATTCAGATAAATAATAAAATTTATAAATACAAGTTTAGAATAAAAATAAAACTATAAAATAAATATGAAGAGTCTAAAAAGCTGACATTCATCTTAAAAGAACCTCTTCTTAAAAACTTTTAGCTTTTTTTTTCACTACTTTTTTTTATAATAAATTTTTTTATAAAAACATATTTGACTAAGGAAAAAAGAAACTAAAAATAAGACATGTCAAATAGATATGAAGTGTTTTTATGTGGAAAAAAGAAATTCAGATATTTTGACAAAAATTCATGTTACAAAAGAGAAGCAAAGTTCTTAAAATGCTTTATATTTTTTTCTTTTAACCCCAAAACCACGTCGTATCGGAGAAACACTCTTTCCTCCTCCTCCTTATTGTTATTGGAAATATAGAAAGGCTAGTGAATTTGTTCTGCTTGGGCAATTCATTTAAGGAAAAGGGATAAATTTCTTACAGCACAATTGATCCAAACAAGCATGCTGCCAAAAAATCAACATATGACTGTTGATTACTATTTAAAATTCTCCAGCTTCATATCTCCAACTAGCTTTTGCATATACCAAGAAACACTTCAAAAAGACAACCAAAAACCAAAAAAATAGTGTTAACTGGTACTCCACTTCCTCTATTGCACTTCCATTCAGGGCATCATCAGGACCCATCATACATCTTTCTCCTCTCTGACATAAAAAAACTCTTTTGGCGAAGCTCACTCTGAACATAAATGTCTCCATTCAAATTCCTCTCGGGAACTTCAGCAATGTACCTCTCAAAGTTAGGTCTTACTCTATCAAAAGAATAACTTGTTCTCTGATGTGCTTCTTGCAAAAAATTTGAACTTGCCCCAAAGACCTTATAGCCTTCATTTCTAGCACCAAGTGATAAGGGAACAATATCCATTCTTCTAACATGATCTGTCTGAGAATATCTAACATTAGTTGATGTTTGCCATTGTTGCAATTGCAATGACTCCATTGGCTGCAAAGGTTGAAATGATCTCTGAGAGCTTAGACTCATACCAGGAGCAGTTCTTCCCTGTATTTCAGCCACATTGTTTAAGTAGGCATCAGAGATCGGAGGGTATCCCTTTGTCAAGCCAAAGTTTAACAATTTCTGATCTCTAGTGAACCTTTCAGCATGATTCGAAACCCGATGAAGTGCTAGCCATTTGTCAAAGAAAAAAGAACGATTGGCTCTTGGAGATGTCACTACTTCATTCATTTTTGGAATGTGATTTGTTTGAGGATAGTAATTGAGATCACCTGGAGTTGGTAATTGCTCTATAGAATCCTGAATGGACCTCTCAGTAAATGGTCCATAGTAATTGGTCAACAATTTATGATGATCTCTAGATGATCTATCAATAAAATTCGAACCCAGATGATGTTCTAACCATCTGTCTAATTCTAACCATCTATCCGAGAAAAAAGAATGATTGGCTCTTGTAGATGTCATTGCTTCATTGATTTTTGGAATGTGACTTGTTTGAGGACAATAATTGAGATAAAGTGGAGTTGGTAATTGTTCCATAGCATCCCGAGTCTCTTGAAATGGAAGTTTTGTTTGTTGTCTAGAAACCACCTTACGATTTCTCCTACTACGTTTTCCCTTAGCTCTAGGATTGAAAACAAACTTAAAAGTGCTGCATTTACCAAGTGGAAAGGGTTCATCACATCTATAGCTATCACCTCGCTTATTGTTATAACCTGGGTAATCTTCAATCTTGAAGTCAGCACACTCAATCAATGCCAAAAAGCTTTGCATAGCAAGCTTCTCTATGTTCCAGTCGCTAAAAGGAGCTGTGCATTTGTGATTAACATGAATTTCGCCATTGGCTCGAAGCATGCAACTTGCATTCTTGAAGAAACCAAGCACAAGGTCTTTATGCATCCTGTAATTCAGGAGGAAAGACACAAAGAACTTCACATACAATCACATGGAGGGTTGATAGGAATTCCATACTTAATTTTAAGTGTGATAAACAAAGAAATTTAACATATTAGCAATTCGGCAAAAAACTAGCAGAATAAAACGTTAAATTCATGATCACATTTCAGAAACATATTTGAGTAACCAAATTAATGCCATTTAAAGTTTCCACAAAGTACAGAAGACAGAACCAAGCTACACTTTCTACTTAAATCTATTCCCTATTTTGGCCTAAGAGAAGCATAGCAGAACCATGAGTATTTGAAATAAATTTTTGTTCTTTATAAAGTACTCAAGACATTAACTAATCATCAAACTGAATTATACTAGAAAACTCACTTAATCATTAATGGATTATCTTCTTTCCTGTGAAAGCCCGCGTGAGGAAAGTTGAATATAATTCGATCAAACCTCCGCATTTTCAAATCTGAATGAAGCTTCATTTTGGTTGCATCCACTCCATGTAACAAGCATGCTCCCAGCTTTTGTAAGTCGTCTAAATTTGACTTTGCATTCTTGTACTTCTTGGTAACATCATCTACATGAACAGGGTGAGCATTGATGACAAGCCAGGCAGAAGCATTTTGCAATTCAACAAATATACTTACACTAATTAAGGGTGTTTGTGCTTGGTAGAAGCCAAAATGAAAGGGAAGAAATTAGTGGAAAAACAACTGACATAGCATTTGGATTTTGAACACAAATAAGTTACATGAATCTAAAGCTATCCCTTATTTTCATGCATCCTCTTTCCTCCTTCATATTTTCACGCCTTGCAAGCACATTTAAAACTAGAGCAAACTAGTTATATACAATAAACTACATAAACAACACTACCCAAAAATAAATAAATAAATAAAACAATCAAGGGAATAAAAAAAGAGAAAAAAATACATATATTTTCAAGACAACCAAGTGAAAATAAACAATATTTTTAAGAAAAGACAAGGAGAACAAACCCAATATACTCTTTCCTGCAAATAAAAAAAAGGGGAAGTGTCACATTGAAAGAAGAATCACACATGATCAAACCCAGTACACTCTTTCCTGTAAATAACGTTCTATTCCAGAGGACAAAAGGAGCATCCATAACAAACAAACGGTTTTCTTAAGCATGTTCTTTATACCCCATGTATCCAAGGTCGAAACTTTCTCAATGAAACATGCTGCATAAGCCAAAAACACGAGCAGAATGGTAAAGGGTCATGCAAAAACCAAGCAAAAAGAGAGAGAAAGAGACCAAAGGAGTCAAGAGAAGAAGCGAGGATGTTGGCAGCGGAACCAAAAGAGTTGGCGAGGGAAAGGGAGAAAGAGAAATCACCCTCACCCACCAACAGTATTTGATGATCACTGCAATAATGTGTCGCCCATTTTTTACCCTCTCCTTCTACACCTCCTCCTTCTTCATCTTCCATTTCCACTTGTTCCTTTCACACCCTTTTCTTGTTTTCCACTGCACCTTTCTTGCAAGGGTGCCAATCATTCAATTTTTGAAATAGCTATGGCCTATGGGTGTCTCAATCTCAAGTCGGGTAATTGTTTTTTAAAAATTTACATTTAAATAATAAATTACACAAATAATGTCGTTTTTAAATATTTTAGAATTTTTTTTTGTCTCCTAAAGATATAAAATTATATTATTTTAAGGAATACAGATATATAAATTAATATTTTTTATTTAAAATTTAAATTAAAAAAATCACCCACATTTTGGTAATAATTTTTTACATTCTTTTCCTCCACTCTCTCTTACTATTTTTCCACTCTCTCTCTTACTAACTTTGTAAAGGAAACACAATGTAAAAAAATCATTAATTTTGCACGTTTTATTTAAAATGACATAATTTTTAAAATGATAAATATTTTCTTCTTCTTTAGTATTTGAAATTCAATTTTATTTTTCATAGAAAAATAAAATTTAATCTTATTGTAATAAATATAAATTTATTTTTTAAATTAAAAAAATATAAATATCTAAAAACTTTAATGTTAACCATGTATTTTACAATTATCTTTATTTGCTAAAATAAAAATACATTTCCCATTTATTTTTTTGATTCTTGGCTAATCCAAAAAAAAATTGGTAGGTTGCCAATCCAAAATTTTTTTTTTTTGATAACAGCCAATCCAAAATTTAACTTCTGTTTTTGTGTGTACCTTATGTATTATTTTTTATTTTTTCATAATATTAATTTAAATCAAATTAATTGAGTAATTGATAAATTCATGTATGTATAAAAAATGGAGACTACGTGTGGAATATTTTCAAATATCACCGTAGGTTGAGAAGTCTTTCTATGCTTCTAGACCACTCAATTTTTGGGTGCTCCCTCGCAAATAGATGGGTAAATAAGAAAAAAAAGGAATAAAATAGGGAAAACAATTTTTTGTTTGTAAAAACGACTACTAAAAAATTCAATGAACCTGTACCATTGAATTTTTTCTCCCGTAGGTTTTGTGATCAAGAGATTCTTTATAACAAACTAAAATTGTGAAGGACTACATGATTTGTCAGTAAACGGTGTGCTTCATGATTTGCTGTCTTCCAAAAAGTCCAATGCACAATTAGTGTAAAGTTGCTAACAACCAAGGTACATCAAAGACCGTGTGCTTCATGATTTGCTGCACCAAAAAATCCATTTCCTTTGACTGCCAAGAAGATTAGAAGAATGATGTTGGACCACTATTTATTCAGTGGTTCGGACCAATCAAAATCATACAACTAATGAGGAGAGAGAAGAGAGAAGAAGTAAAAATAAATTTTTGTGCAAGTGTCACCTCTTGAATGGAAGGACCACATAGGACCTAGAGAACCAAAAAAAATTTCCAAGAAAATTAACATGAATCTAATTTGCAATGTACACCTACTCATGTACATCCCAAAAAAGGTGACCATAAGCACCCATATATATACATAGGCTTCCAAAAAAAGGCGGTATCTTAGATTAGTGAGACATTTCCAACAACGTTGCCACAACAAACACTCTCTCCTCATGATTTTTTTGCATGAAAATATCAGTCATATTGCTATCCTTGGCCATCATCTTAGCAACCTTAACCCTTTGAGATACACTTAATCCTTCAATCTTTTTTAATTCATCAAGAATTGACATTCTTCGGTTACTTCCCTCTACTTGATTTGTAAAACATGAAACCAATATGTCCAATTTGTCATTAGTGTTTCTGTAAGTATGGGTAAGGACTTTCATAGCTTCAATAACCACAACAGTGACTGCCTCCTCACTTCTAGCTCGTTGTTTTTTACCCCTTTTAGCCGCTGAGGTAGAGGCAGAAGAAAGTTGTACACAGTCTTTAGTTGTAGTATCGAGAATTGGATTATAATTCTATGCTTGTGTAGTGTCATCAATTAGGCCATAGAAATCGTATGCAAAATTCCCACTCTCATTAAACATAACAACTTCTCTTTTCAATTCCTCTACAGCATCTTCGGGACCTTCTGCATCTTGTCCGGAAGCAACATCCCGACCGAAGATTGGACCTAGTTCATCAAAGAAGGGGAATGGCTTTTTGTAAAGCCCCTCGACATTGGGATGTGTCTGCAAAATAAGCATATAGTTAATATTAGTACATGATTCTTGTATGCTAACAAAATTAAGTTAATAGAATTTAAGACATAATGTAACATTATATTTCACCTTCACCCACTCAGTGAATTTTTTTCCACATCAATCATCCTTGCCTTGTCGTTCCACCCAAATCCACTACCACTATTAGGGCCAATCATTTCGCAAATAGCGTTGTAGTGTTTTTTTAGCAGTTTAATTCTTGAAGTTGTATGTGGGTTTGCTTTCAAAGGACAACTAGGTATTTTTGCTTGTATCATTTTCTCAAGATGACTAGCAAAACTCGGCCTAAAGTTGTTATCTCCCTTCCATGATAATCCAATTTCCAGAAGACAATCTACAAGTACTTTGTCTTCTTCAGCTGTCCAAGTATGATTGCTATGTTTCTTGGATTTTTGAGTCTCCTCGGCCATCTATGGAATGCAACAAAATAATATAGGGTATTGAAAATTGTTGGGTTTTAAACTTTATTTAAAAGAAAATAGAAAATGAAAGGTTTTGTGGTGAAGAGGTGTGTCCCTTAGGAATTTGTTAGTGGACAATTAATGTGTTTAGATTTCTTAAGTTAGTCATTAGTATTTCTAGTTATTTGCTATTGCTATTAAATAGTACCATGTAAATCATTTGAATGTGAGGCTTGAATGTTAAAAGATATACAAAGAGGTATATTCAGAGAACTCCTTGTGTGTTTTAAAGTGTTTTGTGAGAAACACCATTAGAGAACCTGTGATTCACAAATTGGTATCAGAGCTTGAGTTATGGAGAGTGTGAGCACTTCCAGTATATCTTGCCCCGCCTGACAAAGGCGAATTACGTGAATTGGAGTATCCAGATGAAGGCGTTGCTCGGATCCCAGGATGCTTGGGATGTTGTTCAGGACAGTTTTGCTGAACCTGCAACCACTGCAGGATTTACAGCAGCTCAAACCAAGGCGTTGAAAGAGACGCGTGCGAAGGACAAGTCGCCCTTATACACGCTTTTCCGAGCCGTAAACGAGTCCAGATTTGAGAAGATAGCAGGAGCAACGACGTCTAAGGAAGCATGGGACATCTTGGAAAATGTCTATAAAGGTGCTGACCGAGTAAAGCAGGTACGACTTCAAACTCTACGTGGCGAGTTGGAAGGCATGAAGATGAAAGATTCAGAGGGTGTATCCGAGTTCATCACCCGAGTTCAAGCCGTGGTGAATCAGTTAAAGCAGAATGGTGAGCAGATATCTGATACTAGAGTTGTTGAGAAGATTCTGAGGTCGCTGACCGACGACTTCAAAAATGTGGTATGTGCAATTGAGGAGTCGAAGGACTTGGCTACGCTTTCTGTTGAAGAGCTAGCAGGTTCCCTTGAGGCGCATAAGCAGCGCAAGAAGAAGAAAAAGGAGGAGTCGCTGGAGCAAGCACTCCAGACAAAAGCAACCATTAAAGATGAGAAGGCGCTCTATTCTCAAAATGTCTGAGGTAGAGGTCGTGGACGAGCTGGACGTGGAAATGGCCGAAGTGGTCGTGGCCGAGGTCATGAGGTGAGAAATGAAGAAAGAGCTGAGTCGAGTCAGAGAGGAAGAGGACGTGGCCGAGGTGGAAGAGGCCGGTGGTCAAATCAAACAAATGTGGAATGTTATAAGTGTGGCAAGTATGGCCATTACTCAAGAGATTGCAACTCGGACAAGTGTTACAATTGTGGCCGAGTTGGGCATTTCGCTAAGGATTGCCGAGATGAAAGAAGAGTTGACGAGGCTTCAAACCTCGCTGTAGAAGGAGATGGAAGAGTTCTTATGCTAGCCCATGGTGAAACCAGTTCAAAGAATGAGACGGAGTGGTATTTGGATACCGGTGCCAGTAATCACATGTGTGGTTACAAACACTTGTTTAAGGAGTTGAAGACGGTGGAAGCCGGACATGTCTCTTTTGGAGACGTGTCCAAAATTGAAGTAAAGGGCCGAGGTACGATCTGTTTCTTGCAAAAGGATGGATGAGTTGGTACAATCCGGGAGGTGTATTACGTGCCCGAGCTCAAAAGTAACATATTAAGCATTGGACAGCTGATGGAGAAGGGTTACTCGGTTCTAATGACAGACCGAGTTCTACTGTTGAAAGATAAACAAGGGCGTCTGATAGCCCGAGTTCAGATGGAAAAGAACAGAATGTACAAGCTGAGTCTAAGGAGCATGGAGGTCGGCTGTCTGCAAGCCGGGGTAGAAGATAAGATGGATTTGTGGCATAGACGGTTTGGACACCTTCATTATGGTGGTCTGACCGAGATGATGAAGAAGGACATGGTAGTGGGACTACCAAAGATGAATTCTGAAGGAAGATTTTGCGAGGACTGCGTATTGGGAAAACATGCGAGAAGCCCGTTCCAAAGGATGGCGAGATACTGAGCTAGGCAGCCTGTGGAGTTGATACATACCGACCTGTGTGGACCCATTACTTCGGGGTCCTTCAGTGGTAAGAAATATTTTGTAACCTTTATTGATGACTTTAGTCGAAAGACTTGGGTATATTTTTTGAAGGAAAAATCCGAGGTGCTAGAGGCATTCAGGAGTTTTAAAACAATGATAGAGAATGGTACTGGAAGATACATCAAGTCGGTCCGCTCAGACCGAGGTGGGGAGTACGTGTCAACAGCTTTCAAGAAGTATTGTGAAGAACATGGGATAAGGCGGTTCCTGACCGCTCCGTACTCGCCCCAGCAGAATGGAGTAGCTGAGAGAAAGAACCGGACTATCCTGGATATGGTCCGATCTATGCTGAAAACGAAGAACATGCCAAAGGAGTTCTGGGGAGAAGCCGTGCAATGTGCCGTGTACGTGCAAAACCGATGTCCGCACTCAAGTGTGAATGATAAAACTCCACAAGAAGCATGGAGTGGTCTAAAGCCATCAGTGGCTCATTTCAAGATTTTTGGTAGTGTTGCGTATGCACACATACCGGATCAATTGAGGACAAAGCTAGAAGATAAAAGTAAGAAGTATGTGTTTATTGGCTATGATGAGAAGACGAAGGGGTACAAGTTGCTGGACCCCGTCAATAAAAAGGTGTTGGTGAGCCGAGATGTAAAAGTGAATGAGGAAGATGGATGGGACTGGAGTAGTCCATCCGGGGTCAATGTGGAACCCGGACTAAAATCAATTGAGGTCGGACAACCTTCGACCCGGATTCCTGAGAATCCGAATGACTCAGATAGTGATGAAGAGCAGAGACAACCGAGATTGAGGAGTCTACAAGATTTGTATGATTCCACCAGTGCAGCACACTTGGTATGTCTGTTGGCAGATTCTGAAGAAGTAAGCTTTGAAGAAGCAATCCGAGATGAGAAATGGCAATCAGCCATGGAGGAGGAAATAAAGGCGATAGAAAAGAACAAGACGTGGGAGTTAGCCGAGCTACCAAGAGGAAGTCGGCCCATTGGTGTGAAATGGGTCTACAAGAAGAAAATGAACGCTAAAGGGGAAATCGAAAGATACAAATCCTGGCTAGTGGCGAAAGGATATAGGCAGAAGGCCGGCATTGATTATGACGAGGTGTTAGCACCCGTAGCAAGAATGGAGACAATACGGCTGTTGATCTCTCAAGCAGCAAAGTTCGGATGGTCGATCTATCAGATGGACGTGAAGTCGGCATTTTTGAATGGAGTACTCGAGGAAGAGGTATATCTCGAACAACCTCCGGGGTTCATGAAAGTCGGAGAAGAAAGAAAAGTGTTGAGACTGAAGAAAGCCTTGTATGGGTTTAAGCAGGCCCCAAGAGCCTGGAACACAAGAATTGACAATTACTTCAAAAAGGATGGTTTTGAGCAGTGTCCATATGAACATGCTCTCTATGTAAAGAAGAAGGAAGGTAAAATTTTACTTGTTGCCTTATATGTTGATGACTTAATTTTTCTGGGTAATGATGAAAGAATGATAAAAGACTTTAAGAAGAAAATGACGGAAGAATTCGAGATGGCAGATCTCGGTCTGATGAGGTACTTTCTTGGTCTGGAGGTAAGACAAGATAAATCCGGGATCTTCGTCTCTCAGGAAGCCTATGCAAAAGGACTTCTAGAGAAGTTTAAAATGACAGACTGCAACCCGGTTTCAACGCCAATGGAACCCGGGTTGAAACTTTCGAAGTATGATGGAGGAGAGAGAGTTGATCCGAGTTACTACCGGAGTCTAGTTGGAAGTCTGAGATACTTGACGTGTACGAGGCCGGATCTGTGTCTGAGTGTTGGGATCATAAGTCAATTTATGGAAGACCCGGGGTACACTCACTGGAAGACGGCTAAGAGAATTCTGAGATATGTGAAGGGAACAATCTCACAAGGACTTCATTACTCGAAGTCGGACAAATATAAGTTGACGGGTTATTCAGACAGTGATTGGTGCGGAGACGTTGATGATAGAAAGAGCACGGCAGGCTATGTGTTTTTCATGGGAAACACGGCTTTCACGTGGGTGTCAAAGAAGGAACCCATTGTGACCCTGTCTACATGTGAAGCCGAGTATGTTGCGACATCTTGGTGTGTTTGCCATGCAATATGGCTAAGAAATTTACTAAGCAAGCTGGAGCAAGGGCAAGTCGGCGCAAGCGAAATCCGAGTTGACAACAAGTCTGCGATCGAGTTAGCAAAGAACCCGGTCAATCATGAAAGGAGCAAGCATATTGATGTCAGGTCAAAGAAGGAAAATGGAGCTCACTCATGTTGCAAGCCGAGATCAAGTTGAGATATTTTTACAAAGCCCCTTCCGACGTTGTTGTTTGAAAATTGCAAGAAGAAGATGGGAATGAAGGATGGTAGAGATATTAAAGTTTAAGGAGGAGTTTTGTTGGGTTTTAAACTTTATTTAAAAGAAAATAGAAAATGAAAGGTTTTGTGGTGAAGAGGTGTGTCCCTTAGGAATTTGTTAGTGGACAATTAATGTGTTTAGATTTCCTAAGTTAGTCATTAGTATTTCTAGTTATTTGCTATTGCTATTAAATAGTACCATGTAAATCATTTGAATGTGAGGCTTGAATGTTAAAGATATACAAAGAGGTATATTCAGAGAACTCCTTGTGTGTTTTAAAGTGTTTTGTGAGAAACACCATTAGAGAACCTGTGATTCACAAAAATAACAAGAGACAAAATGATAGCTAATTAAAATAGAAATATCAAACCAAAAGGACCATTACATGAACACAATGCAATAAGCTGTCTAATAGTTAATATTACATTAAACCCGAAAATGCAAAGTATTTTTATGCCAAATTAATAAAATATAAAAAAAGAACAGCCATATATGTTGTTCGTAACATATAAAACCAATTCAAACACGTCTCATCCACGTGTTAAACATATGTTGCACCATATCATCCCTCCAAAGAGTCCAAGCATTAGATGTCTCTACATGTGTTATCATAGCCTATTCTAGGTGATCAGCTTGGGCTTCTTGGATGTGCATTGCATGATCTTCTAAAGGGTCAACTGCCATGTCTCTTCTTATATGGTTATGAAGCAAGCAACATGCAGTTATAATCCTACATTGCGTTTTAACCAGATAAAATGATTTTGATCTTAAAATGGCCCAAAGCCCCTTCAACGTCCCGAAACATCGTTCTATAACATACCTAGCACATGAATGTTTCATGTTAAAAAACTCTTGCGGTGTTGTTGGTTGTGCACCATGTCTTCACTCACTAAGATGATATCTTTGCCCTCTATAAGGTATAAGAAATCATTCCCCATTCATGTAACCAACATCACAAAGATAATAAAGATAATAGTAGCCTAAAAAAATAAACCAACACTTTATAAACAATTTAATAAAATTTCGTAAGTTAACCAACCATAAAATGTGAACTAATTATTATGTTCAATTACCTTTTGTCACCCTTAATCCATTCCTACAAGATATAACATCTCTGAGGATCCTTGAATCTGCAGCTGAACCCTCCCTTCCAGACAATACATAAATAAATTGACAATCTTGAGAACAAACTCCTAACACATTTGTTGCTAAGTCACCCTTCTTAGTCCGATATCTAGCCTTATCAACTTGTAGGGGATTTACCTTGATGTGTGTCCCATCTAACGCTCATAGACAATTCTATAATTCAAAAAAATACATTTAGTAATCAAGTCACAGATATATAAATGTTTTGTTCTGTCGTGATTATTAAATGCAACATTATCTACACTCATATTTACCTTGAACCATTTCCACTTGTCATCATTTGAATTTTCTAGGACTGGCTCGGGTCGTTTGAGTAAAACTGATGACATCATAACACAGCCTGCAAAACCTTGGCAAATTGTCTACTTATCGTTTCAGCAGACCTCATGAACTATCTTTTAATTATCCTACTCTTAACATCATGAGCCAAAATATGCAGAAATACTGCAACACGCTCTTCTACAACCATGTGCTTAGTCGATTCAAGTCTCCAACAGTTTTAAGTAAACCACACAATTTATAAAAGGACCTCCTATCCATCCTTGTATTCTCAATACAAGCTGTTTCACTAATGTAAACTACTTTGCGGAAATTGATTTCCCTTATCTTCGCTCTACTATAACAATTCTATGTTACTCTCTTCCTACCATTTATCATTTTTGCGATATTGGCTAATAACAAACCACATATACTAATTAATATAATGGTCAGTTGATTCAAACACTCCAAATAGCATATGAATACAACAATGATATTGCATTCCATTCCATTCATCATTGCCACGACCTCAAACGAAAAGTACAAGAGTTGGTAGAGTTCAAAAATGGACCTATGCTAATTGTGAAAGACCAACACACTAATATAGTGACAATTATAGGTTTCTGTATTGACAGGCAAGAAAGAAAGAGTATTAGTCTATAAGTACATGTCCAAGTACAAGAGATAATTTATATGTCTTTGGTTTGAACATTTCCTTGTCAAATATGTTTATGCCTTTAGCACACTAATATTTTAGCATTTGGAACTGCATATACAACACCAAATACAGAGATTTCAACTACAAAAATTCCACTAAAGTAATGAAAAGAAAAGGATATTCAAAGAGAGAGATTGAAGAATGCAAAAGAAGAAAGAGATGGTACCAAAAACAAGCAAAACAATGTATTTTGTAGAGTTGTGAAGCTGGAATATGCTCCTAGATTTGGCGGATTCGTGGAGTCATCAACTGTGAAGTGAAAGTACAAAGCATGTAACAAATAAGCATCCTTAAGAAATAATACGAATAGACACTACAAAAGAGCCAAGTTGAATTGAACTAATTAACCATGAATCAAAGTGCGGATGATATAGTCACATCATTTTAAAACAGGATATCACATCATACTGCAAGTTGCACAACTTAGGTATCTTGTAACCATATTACAGAGTGATAGGAATATTGATGAATATGTCAGACATAGCATGAAAACAGCTACAAAAACATCCTTCATGAAAAGTTTATCAAATGCAACATAATCACATTAAAAGGGGTAAATAAAACACAATGAAAAACCTTTCAAAAAAGTCTTCATATAATTGGCTTTACTGAAATTATGGTTTTTTACAGAGCCCAATGAAGAGTTGACAGAACCATATAGCAATATATTACTAGTAGCATTGTTGCTATTGTTAATGGGCATTAAACAACAAAAATGTTTAAATTGAATACTCTTTTACAATTTTAAGTGTTTGCATGCCTTAAATTGAATAAAATAACAAATCAAATGTTAACTTAACAATTGTGACATCCAAATATACATTATAAAAAAAATAACAGAAAAAGAAAATTTAAGAGCACATGGACACAATGAACAACTATTCAGCTAAAGAATCCAGCTCCACAAGTTAGATAAGGTTTCAACAACTATTCAATTAAAGTTTACATAAATGTAATATGATATGAAAGATACGTCTTTAATACAATAAGGCAGGCCAAGATATGTGAACAAAGTTGTAGTCCAGAAATTGACCAAGATGGAATTACATTCAAACAAACAGAGTTCAAAAGCGATTCTGTAACATCCCACGTAATTAGTAAAATATATAAATGCTATAAGGAATGTGAATGCATGATTAGAATTCGAATTTTTGTTTTAATACATGTGTTGCTTGCGAATTGTATAACTATCTCCCCTAGAGTGGAATTAGGGTAAATTAGAGAATTATTTAAATTACAATGAGAGGAGAGTACCTATGTAGGCATGTAAATTAGTAAAATATATTAATGCTATAAGGAATGTGAATGCATGAGTAGAATTCGAATTTTTGTATTAATACATGTGTTGCTTGCGAATTGTATAACTATCTCTCCTAGAGTGGAATTAGGGTAAATTAGAGAATTATTTAAATTACAATGAGAGGAGAGTACCTATGTAGGCATGTGAAACCCTTATTAAAAATGTATGAATAATTTGATGGTAATATATATAGAATGTCTAATAATATTTAAAAGACCATGGTGCTTAAAGGGCTTGGGAGATTATAAATTAGTAAGTTGGTTTATGAATTAGTAGGCTATTGGACTAGAATATTTTTGGACTCAAGTCCATGAGTTAGCCGAAGCCTTAAGGCCTTAGGGAATGAATAAGATTCAGCCTAATCATGTATTGCTCCTTATCTCATCTTAAGGAATCCCTCAAGGCAGCCCTAATTGGTTAGTAATCTCCACATGGCAAAGCCCATCCTTATTTCCCCTCCACTTGTGCGCATAGGGCTTAACTATAATTCTGATCTTTGCTTGCATAAAATACTAAGTAAGTCAGCCTCTCTCATTGCTTCCCTTATCACATGCGCATAGAGAGTGTAAAAGGAAAGCTGATTGCCTGCTGCACCTCCCAAACTCAAACAACTTTATTTACATGCAGCCAATAAGAAGGTTGTAGTCAGATTTGCATGTTAATTGATTAGGCAGAAATCCCTTCAGCTATTCATTCCTTTTGTGCGCAAGAAAAGAGAGAGGGAGCCTAACATTTCTGGCCCTTGTAGTTATTTTAAACCAGCCATCCTACCCTCATTCCATCATTCCTAGCGCTGAAGACTACCTTATTGAAGCAAGACCCAAACATAGCTCTACAATCTGCCCTTCTTCCGAAAACCGTGACCCTCACCATACAGCACCCAACCGAGTTGTTCTACCATCTCCCATTCATTTCCCCTTATCTTGTTAGAACCGTGAGCTCCATGAGCAAGGAACAAAACTAATTCAACCATCTTCTCTTTGTTCTCTTGTTCAGCCGAAGGTTCACATAAGAAGGTGACCTATTTTCTTTGCTCCTTATTCCTCTCTTCACTCGAATCAGTTCTCATGGAGGGTTATGTCGATTGAATAAGGTTCAGTCTGGTTGAGTCAGCCCCTCCGTTGCATGCGTGTGGACAAGAGTCTTTGGAACGTTGGAAAGGAAAAATTGACCCTTTGGCCGATTGGGAACCTTGGGAGTATAGAGCCAAGAAACCGTAAGTCATCTCCAACCATTTCTTATTCATTTGGGTTCCGATCTTGTTGGCATGAGGAGTTAAGTTCAGGTTGTCGCCTCTCCTTTAATTTCATTCCAGCCATAAACTCTTGCTGTAAGCATGTTTGAGAATCGTTTATGAGGCTTAGGAAATAACCCCCATCGCTGGGTAGATTATTTTATGAAACTAGGATAACAGTTATGGCTTTGAATATATTAAAATCTAATTGGACAGCATGCTTAGACCCCCTTGTAGCGCACCATAAATGGATTAGTGGAGTTTTGGAATAAATTATCCTTGATGTTTTTTTTTGGATAAAACAAATGTTGTTTTGATGAACCTTGTTATGTACCAAGTTTGATTAAAAATATTGCATGTTGTTAGGTCTATCTTCACGATCCCATGGTCTTGTTGAGTTAAATTTCGAATAAATGTCATGAGCTCCTTATATGCTTAAACCAATACTGATTTGGTACGTTGATATATTCGGTGCGCAAAACCTTTGAGACTTTGGATTATTTCGCTGCTGCCTGGTAAATTTATTGTGACGCACGAGGTAAGTGTTAGGTGGTATTACCTAATGTGACTATTGACTAGTGTATAAAGTTGTGACATGTTGCTCACATGTGCCTAATAATTATTCTGTTATTTATGATGAAAGTATTCTGCCTATGGAAATGTCTTGATGGCAATTTTGTTACGAGGTACAATTATAGTATGGCAGGATGAAGAATATGTTATGATGATAATGATTTAGTTATGCACGTTTACATCATACCGCATCTATTTTTCTATTTTGTGTGTGAAAGCATAGCATGGCATACAAGTACAGAATTCATGTTATCCTTGACACTAAGAATATTTATAAAAGATTCATGTGTCTGAGCACGCATCATATAGGCATCCCTTCGGTACCAGGGCATGGGAGACTTGGCTTCCGTCCGCATAGGCCACAATTGGAATTCACCTTTGAGGGAGCCATTATGGAATATCCACTGTGTATGTTTGTACGCGCACGACGGTGCTATGAGCGTAATGATGGCGTTATATACGCACTATGATATGTTAATATTTATCCGGAAAATGAAATATTGATGTGACTGTTTATAATTTTGTGCCTAGTTTAATACTGTTGCATTATTGGTTTCGCTATCATATTACTGGGATTTTTCTCACCCCTTTCGGGCTGCAATTTTTATAAAATTGCAGGAGGACGAAAGAGCATATGAGGACGTGGTTATATGGATAATTGCTGTTAATTGCTGCTGTTTGGATTTTTGCTGTTACTGTTTACTTGATGGATGACTGTATTATTTTGGAAAGTTTGGATTACTGTTGGAACTATGATTTAGTTAATGTTTTAAGACTTTTATGATCAGTTAGTACCTTGGAAAAATTCTGAAAATGTTTTGCGAAAATAATTTCTGAACGTTTTATTAAGTGCTGATTTATAAACAGTTTTACGAGCACTTTGCGAGTTAGGTTTCGAGGGGCTAACGACCTCCGATTCACTTATATTTTATATGCACGCGAAGCCCCACGTGTCTAGTTTTTGATTCTGTAAACTTTACAATGGAATTTTGGAAACTTGATTTTACACGAATATTTCAAGACAGCAAGGTCTGCCAGGAAAATAATATTTTCAGTAAGCTATGTATTTTTAAAAGTCCACTCTGATTTTCATGAACAACCAGATTTCAACTTAAGTGTTTAATTAGTAACTTAAAAATGAGTTTCAGTATTTTAGTAAGAACGTTTGGACTCTAATCCGCTTAGCAGACAACTCTCCTGGATGCATACAAGGGAGGGTCTCACAGATTCCTAGCAAAGTTTTACACCCAAATTTCAAAATATGATTTCACACAATTAAAAAGGAAAAAAAATTAAAAAAAGACAAAGAAATACCCATTTTCTACTCAGCATAGTACTAGTACAATCTCTGAAAAATGTTCCCTGAAAGTTTAGTTTTATAAATAGATGAACCTATATGTCGTACATAAAGTCAACAAAATAAGAGATCATGCGCTGAATCGTGGATCACAAACTAACATTTGGTACCAAGCGAACTTATATTATATACGAAATGAGACCTACCACCCACACCGTCAAGAGGATACCTTGAAAGATAACTCACCATTCAGACAGCACGTTGGGGGTGTGATATAGCGATAAACTCGGACTTGTACGAGCTTAAGCAAGTTTCACACCGTGTGATGCACCATGGTGGAGAGCTGGTTACTTGTTTTGGTGAACCACACAAAACAAAGCCAACAAACACAACAAATCGTGCGAACCTAGCAAAGCCAAGCTTCTATGGAAATATAGAATCGTTCCAGAACAAGCATATCTTTCATATCAAATCCATTTTTCCGCACTAACTCATAAGCTAGGGCTCAAGAGGATAATTTAGTTAGATAAATGTATATGTGACTACTTTTCCTTGGTGTGGAAAAATAAAAATACCATGTCTTCATTGGTATTTTACTTTGAGCATCGGTAGTGTAAAGTAAATTCCTGGGAATAAAATTTTCCCAGCCAAATTTTAACTCTTCCTTCTACCAACCGTGGGAAAATAAGTTTCCTAATTCCACTTTTCCAGGATTCCAAAATAATACCATGTACCAAACAACCCCTTAGGGGGCATTTGGTAGAGAAGAAATTTTTTTTTACCAGGAAAAAAAAGTTTATGGAAATATTGTGGGAAAACTTTGTTGCCGGGTAAGTTAAGAAAATGTGTTTGGTAGGCCAAATTTTTTCCAGGAAAGTTGGATGAAATTTACTGATGTTATGTTTGGATGATTGTAAAATATTGATGGGAAAGTGAACCAAATTACCCAACTATTTGAAAATTGGATGTGTTTGTGATAAAAACGTTTTTTGACCTCCTCTTTCCACGTTAGTTTGTTTCTCTGCTCCCATTTTGCTTCACCTATATTTCTCTATTCGGTATTAGAGTTGGAGGAGATCTGATCAACACCGCCAAGCCCTCCTTGTGCCAAGCCTCTATTTCCTCCGTTAACACCGACTGGTTGCCCTTAAGGGTGTAAATGGGCTGGGCTGGGCTTTGGCCATCCTGGCCCAAGCCTACGTCAAAAAAAATCCAGCCTATCTGGCCTATTAAAGGCTTTATTTGTAGGCCAAGCCCGACCCATTTTTAAAAATAAGAAAGCCTGACATGGCCTACAGGCCTTGTAGGCCTCTCACTATATATACTAAGCAAAAAAAATATTTGTATAGAGCAAAGAAAGTTCCATTCATGCATGCACTAGTACTTCTCATAAGAAAAAAATGACAAACAAGAAAGAGTCAACATAATACCTCAGCTCTAGAATGTATATCATAGAGGAATAGAGTCAAAGAAATGGAAAAAAATAAGAAAAATACAATTACTGGATGCTGAAATAAAGTCTACAAGAGAATGTCATTCATCTAAAAATCTTTAAACCACCTTCAAGACAAGGAAAAGAAGAGTATTATTGAAAGATCTTCATCAGTAACATCATAATCCAGCAAGGTACCCATTGCTCCATGGTATTAAGCTCCAACAACATGTAAAATTTGGAGACATTAGACAAGTTTTCATTTCATAAAATAAAATAGCACAAAAAGTAAGAGATATTGGTATTTGGTACTTTGCGTCTTTGTCACATAAAATAAATATTATTTTATTATTTTATTTTAATAAATTAAATAGGCCAGCCTACAAGGCTGTAGGCTGGGCTTGACAAAATTGGCCTATGGCCTATTTATTAAAAAAGCTTTTTTATAAGCCTAAGCCTACTCTACTTTTCTGAAAGGCCGGGCCTGAGCTGGGCTCAATGTAGGCCGGGCTGGGCCAGCCTGACCTATTTACACCCCTAGCGTGCACTGCTAAGTTGTCGAGACGCACGAACTTCGGACCTAAACGATTGTCGTTTTGTAGCCAATATTAAAAGTAGGTATTTTTTGTTTTTATTAGAGTTATATTCAACAGTGGGAATTTCTCACTGTGGTAACCCTCGACCAAAATCCCCTATTAGTCATTTTGACACTACTAATTTTCAATTTTCTACTTTAAATTAATTGGAGTATTTTTTTTGGTTCATGTAATTTTGACCGTGAGTATGTGGTTTTGTAGTAATAATAAAGCTAATGTTGTACCTTATACTCTTTTGCTTCTCTCGGGCTCACGCACATAACTCTGATCGAAAGTAGAATGGGTGGAGATGGGTGTCAAAGTCTATTTTTCGGGCAATCTTCATGTTTGTCGTCATCGAACCTTAAGATGTGCAACTGTGGAGTGGCGCCTGTACTACGCAAGAGTTAGACCTTAAGGAACCCAGGGAGGAAGTTCTTTGGATGTCCTAATTTCAATACAAGTCGGAAGTGTAATTTTTTTTGAGTGGGTTGATGCACCCATATGCCGTAACTGCATACAAAAGGACAATTTGTTGAAACTTTCTATGATTTTGCATATTGTAACTGTAATAGTATTTGGGGTTGTATTGCATACAATGAAAAATGCTTGTTGAGTTGTAATGGAATAGTAATGCTAAATTTTATGTATAACGCACCATTGGATGTAATGATGTAGAAGCATTTGGCTATAAAGGAACTTTTTGTTGACTTTCAGTCTGTTTATGATTTTCCATTTTCTTTTATAAATGGAATGTCGTCGTAGTATTCATAGTAACACTCTACTTTTCAGATCCAAGAGAGGGAAAGTTATACATTTTTTTTGGAGTATACAAAGATAAACGTGCAAGGAAAAGATGTGAAGACCACCTTGGTGTGATAAACAAGGTGTGAGAAAAGGACGTTGAACTCTTGAAGAACATATCATATTGGTGTCTTATATACAGGTACACGGTCTTTGCAATTATAAAGATGTCCCCACCAATACAGGTACATTTCATTTTGGACCATTACAAATTTGAAGTGCTACCTATTTCAGAGATTTTTTGTAGGCATGTACCTTACTGTGTTTAAGTTGCATATTTGCATCTTGTGCTCTCTAAAAAGTCCATATCTTGTGGCTTAATATTATTAGGTGGGTTAGGCAGAATGTTTATCTTGCATTTTTAAAATGTCATTGATTTTGGCTCTTATTTTGTTTTTCCTTGTCATGCAGATTATTTCACATGGTTGCAATATTAAGATATTCTGCTGTAACCACTTATACTGTGTCTTTGCCTCCTCAAAAGCTAGAGTTCAGTGGTGCAATAAGACAAGAATGTCTTTTGAAAGAGATTGACAATGTATGTTCCCTATTACGCTATTTTCATTTACATATTTTTTGATTTGTACTGGCTGAAATACAACAAAACTGAGTTTGTTGTTGTTATGTTCCTAATTTTTATACATTGCCTGCATTAAAATTACCTTGTTTTTTTTATATGTTTTAAGGTGTACATGAAAGGCATTTCACTCTTCACAGAAATCGCAAACTATTTGAAGACAATACGATTTGAGGGATCAATCTTGAACCTTAGAGAATCAATATGATTTTGGAAGTTGCATAGATATTAGAACTGATACACTTGACTTTTCCTTGAACTATTTTGGAAAGTACAGTATGTTTTGATATACAGAAGGGCTGGTTATGAGTAATTTTGAGTTACGATAGAGCTGATTAGTACTGTGTAACTTTTCATTCTATTGATTATTTAATGGTATGGAGAAGGATATGGGTACTTGTTAATGAATGTGGATTTTAGTTATGTAAGGATGTCTAAGGGGCGGTCTGTGTAATTTTATTTACCTATAAAATATAAATTGATGGGTGAAGGGCTGTGTAGGTATATCTTGGGTAGAATCTTGGAGTTTTATGTAAATAGAATAGAAAGCTTGATAATGATGTACTTTTGGTGATGAAACTTGAACCATATGTATGCTTTGAAGTATATCTTGTCGTACGACATACATGTAGATCTTCGGATTATGAGAAAGTTATGATGATGACAAGTTAACAACCACATGAATTTTAGGATTGGTGGCTTCCATGCAAACTGATATGTCTGGAAGTAAATGTATGCACTATTGAATGTAATTTTTAATTATATTCATTTAACCAATAAGTGGAATACATTGGCAATGATATATGTGGATTAATATGATCAATTACTGTTATGTGGCTGATTTAATGTTTTAGCTTACATAACATTAGTCCATGTACATGGCTGTGAGCATTATGTAGTAGGTAACCCATTCAATTTGGTTTAAAATGATAGAACAGAAAGCTTGAGAAGCCTATTGTAACATATCAGAATTTCAGGATTTTTGGTTTAGTTCGTTGTCCCCAATTCCCTTAGGAAGATGTCTGTTTTGCTAAAAAATTATTCTGACGTTTCCAAAAAAAAAACTAGTCTTTTCGATAGAAATGTTAATATGCGCCTAACTAGAGCTGTAGTACTCCAAAATATATAAATGATATATCAATAGAAAGCTTAAAACACCCTCTATAACATACAAAAAAAGGAAGGGTTACGTATATCTTCTTATTCTGTTGTCATGATTGTTTCATACAAGTATGATATTTATGTTCTTAATATGTATAGTAAATATTTCAAATTTTCAATGACTTAGAAGTCTAATTGATATGCCTCCAGCATATTTAGTTTTCTAAGTTAAAAAAGAGTAAGGATTTAATCCACTTTGAAAGAAAAATGCTTAAATTTGTTATAAAGTTGATAAACCATGCTCAATTATTCTCTCACTGAATTTCTGTGATTTTTGAAGGAAAAAGTACTAGAAAAGAACGTGTTTTAAGCACCAGAGAAAGCAAAAGGCAGAGTCTCCGCGCACAAGCACGGTACATGTGCTACAAGTGCGAGAAATTCATCTGAAGACAGAGCTGCCGCGCTACAAGCGCGAGATCCATGCTAGTAGCGCGGGAAAATTTTCACAAAACGCAAAAGTGTCGTGCTACAAGCGCGAGATCCGCGCTAGTAGCGAGAGAGAATTTCTACATACACAGTGTTACTGTGCTACAAGCGCGGGATTCAGATACCCTTGTTATTTTTACTGTGCTACAAGCATGGGATCCACGCTAGTAGTGCGGGAAGCACGTGACCGATTTTAAAAATAGATCCAATTACAATTTAAGGAGGATTCTACCTCAAAGATTTGATCAGGATTTGGACAGATTTGACATTAAGCTATAAAAGGGGATGTAAACCCTGATTGAGGATTTTTTATCTTTGGCTGGAGACTTTTTGAGAGATCAATAAATTGAGAGAATTCTTGGAGGCTTACGCTGGAGATCAGGATTTCAGAGAAATTGAAGATTGAAAAGGCTTACGCTGGAGATCAGGATTTCAGAGAAATTGAAGATTGAAGACTTCTGATTCTTCTTCTTCTTCTTTTCTTTCTTCTTAATGAATTCTTGTTATTATTTTATTGTGTTTAAGTCAGATATGTCTGACTAATTTTCTTTTGTAGTTAAGTTTATGGATTCGATGTGAATCCTTTATGAATTCTGAATTATTTTTATAATTATTTTAATTCAATTAGCTTTATTTTACCTTGCATAAGTTTCATATATCCTTATGAGATCTGATCAATTTTATAGGGTTTTGAGGGTTAAAGCTCGCAATAGGCATATTGGAATTTTAATCTTGACAGGGGTAAAATAACAATTTGTGAATGATCTAGACATAGGCTTGTATGAATTGCAAACTTTATAATTCATCTAACTTAATGCTTAGTTTAAGAAGAATCACTAGGACACTAGGGTTCTAATTGAGTTAAAGAGTTAAATACACTAAGACAATAGGGTTTAACTAAACTGATTTGAAGAAGATGAATTATTTGAACTGTTGTGTTAAGTAATTATAAGAATTAATTAAAATTTATATAGGAGGATCAAAGGTGAAGTATACCTTGACTACAGTTTGTCATTACAGTTTCTTCTCTCATAATCATTCTTCACGTTCTTGAATGTTCTTGATTTTCATTGCAATTAATTTCAATTATTTTTCTTTTAATTCAAAATCTATTTGTTGAATCAAATTGGATTGTCCAAATTAAGGGAAATTGTTAGGATAGTAATTGGTGTTTTAATCCTCGTGGGACGATACTTTTCTCGGAACAGTGACCAAAATGCCACTGTTCATCAACTTTTTTTACCTAAATGCCACGCGAATAGTCTTATTTCCCAATCTGCCACGGGGGCGAGTTCGTTACCCGGTGTAGCGAACTCGGTTTGCTGACGTGTCACGTTTCTAGTGGACACCAAGGTCGCTACACGGGGTAGCGAACTTGGTTTTAACCAAGTTCGCTACCGTATGTAGCGACCTTCAAACCTTTTTTTTTTAATTTGGTACTTGTTATCCACTAGAAATGTGACACGTCAGCAAACTGAGTTCGCTACACCGGGTAGCAAACTTTCCCCCGTGGCAGATTGAGAAATAAGACTGTTCGCGTGGCATTTAGGTAAAAAAGTTGGTGAACAGTGGCACTTTGGTCACTGTTCCACTTTTCTCACTACTTTATTACTTGAAACGATTAGTATACTTGCCGTAATCGCAACAAGTTTTTGACGCCGTTGCCGGGGATTAAATTACGCCAATATTATCTATAGCTTTCGATATTTGAGATTGGACGTTATTTTTTTTTAATCTGATTTTTCTTGTTTATGCGAGGTACAGTAAATCCTGCTTTTCTGCTATTTGATCCTGAGATTGAGAAGACAGCAAAGAAGAACATGAAGCTTACTAAACAAAAGAAACAAGAAGAATCTTACAGTTCACAGCCAAGAGCGGAACCAAACAAGATGGCTGACAATAATCGTCAACCTCTTCCAGAAGCTCTGATGGATGTGTTTCTCACGCCGAGTTTCAAGAGACCAAACTCAAGCATAACAAAGCCAACAATTGAGGCTAACAACTTTGAGATCAAGACGACTTTGGTAACTTTGGTCTGGTCAGTTCTCATACTCTTCGTTCTCCTCAAAAGTCTGTCTCATAGTTGCATGATTTGCAACTCACAATACCTGAAAAACTCTGAATTATGATCATGGTGGTTCAAAGCATAAGCTTGGTGATGACCAAGGTCCATCATTCAGAAATTTTGTCCTCCCATAGTGCTCTTATGCATATGGATGAGGTAAGGTAGTCTCAGAAACTTCGAACTTGACTTTTACATGCTTTCCTTTGCTACCAGGTTTCTCCATCTTAATCTTTGGCTTACCTTATTGAGGAGAATTCTCTTTGTGCTCTTCTTATTCTTTCTTTTCAATAATATAATAGACTTGATCTTCTGGTTGAGCTACAGGTGAGGGGACTTCTTTGTCAAAGAACTTGAAAATTGCTTGCTTTCCTTCTACCCGTAAGGTCAACTCGTCTTTCGGTACATCAATCAGCGCTCCTGAGATTGCCATGAAGGGTCTTCCAAAGATCATTGGAATTGTGGCATCTTCCTCTATGTCAAGGATGACAAAATCAACAAGGATGATAAATTTTTCTACCTTTACCAGTATATACTCAATGATGCTATAAGCTTGTTTTGCTAAGCGATCAGCAAGTTGCAAGATTGTCTTGGTTGGCTTTACTTCAGTGATCCTCAGCTTCTTCATTATAGATAGTGACATGACATTAATACTGGCACCAAGATCACATAGTACATTATCTACTTCAACCTTACCTATGTTGCATGGAATGCTGAAGCTCCCTGGATCCTTGAGCTTGGTAGGCAACTTCTTTTAAATAATGGTACTGTATTCCTTTGTCAGAGTTACCATCACACATTCTCGAAACTTACGCTTTCTTGATAGTAGATCTTTCATGAATTTAGCATAGTTGGGCATGTTCTCTAAGGCTTCAGCAAAAGGAATGTTAATCTGCAACTTCCTGAATATGTCTAGAAACCTTGAATGTTGTTGCTTTTGAATCTCTTGCTTCAATCTCCGAGGATAAGGGATTCGAGCATATGGAAAGGGATCCAAGGGCTTGTCTTTCCTTTCTAAAGCTTTCTTCTTCTCCCACTTAAATAGTTTCTTTTCAACTTTTTCAGGATTGCTCTTGTCAACTTCAATAATATCCTTTGCCTTTTCTTTATTCTTTTCTTCAATTGATGTCTCTCCATCCTTCTTATTTTCTTCAGGCTACTTCTCTATAGGCTGAATGACTGTCTCACTCCTAGTGGTGATTGCATTGTAATGCTTCCTTGGATTGATAACTGTGTTACTTGGAAAAGTACCCCGAGCTCTCTCGGAAATCTGCCTTGACAATTGACCGATTTGAATCTCAAGATTTCTTATGGAAGCTTATTGATTCTACAGTGCTGATCTAGTCTCTTGCATGAAAGCAGATGTGTCCTCTCTGAAAGTATTTTCACCTTGTATATAACCATAGGTGATCTTTGAAAGTTGAGCAAAAGCTTTCTCCCACTCAACAGTGTTGCTTTGTGGTGAGGGATGTGGTTGCACTGGAAGGGTAGGGTTAAGTTGATGATTGGACTTGTAATTAAATCCTGGATGTTGATTATGATTCTTCCACCCTTGATTGTAGTCATTCCCATACTGGTTCCTCCCAAGATTACTCTGATTCTTCTGATCATACTAGAGTTCGTTTACTTCAGCAGTTTCATGTGCTTTCATGAAATCACATTATTCTGTAGCATGAGCACTTGCACAAATTCCACAAGTAACTAGAGGAGTATTGGCAGAAGAGACTTAGAAGTTTGTGAACTGCTTTGTGAGGGAATCCAATTGTTGTTGCTACTTCTTATTCATTTGCAATATCTGCTCATTCTGTGCCAACAATGCATCATAACCTTCCAGCTCCTTAATCCCTACTCTCCTCTGAGGTACTGGAGCATTATCAAACTCTTGGGAGGCTAGAGATTCCAACAATTCCAATGCTTCCTCGGGAGTTTTCGTCTTCAAGGATCCTCTTGATGCAGCGTTCACCAAGGTTCTTGTGCTAGGCGTCATCCCTTGGAAGAAAATTCTCCCTTTTTCCCTGGCTTCAAAACCATGTTGTGGACACTTCCTGAGTAGTCCTTTGAATCTTTCCTATGCTTTGTATAAGGATTCACTTTCCTTTTGTTCAAAAGAAGTGATATCCGCCTTGAGCTTTGCCATCTTTGAAGATGAGAAAAATCGAGCCAAGAATTTGGTCGCCAAGTCATCCCAGTTGGTGATGCTTCCTTGAAGCAATGATTGCAACCAACCTCTTACTTCTTCCTTAAGAGAGCATGAGAAAAGCCTGAGCAAGATAGGATCACGAGAGACTCCATTCATCTTTGAGGTGTCATAGTAAAGCAGAAAATTCTCGAGATGAATGTAGGGGTCTTCTGTGCTTCCTCCGGCAAACTGATCTTTTTGAATTAGTTACAACAATGCTGGCTTGAGCTCAAAATTGTTAGCATCCACGTTTGGTCTAACAATGCTTGTCGTCTGCGGAACTCAGGCTGGAGTCATGTAATCTCCCAAGGTTCTTGGAGATTCTGAATTCGATCATTGGTAGCTGTGGCTTCTTCCTTTAGGTCCGTCGAGCTGGAAGCTTCTTTTTCTTTTATCTCTTTTGCGCTTTTTCTGAGCCTCCTGGTTGTCTTCTCTATCTCAGGATCAAACTGCAAGGATCTTGGAATAACAGTACCTCGCATAAACCAAGATTAAAGGAATTAAGAAAGGAAGAGAATTGCAGAAAAACAAAATTATGTAGAAAATGGAATTATGCAGAAAATTACAATGCAGAATTTTAAAGTTGAAGAAAACAGAAAATTTATGCAGAAAAAGTTATGCAGGAAAAAATGCAAATTGTGCAGAAAAAATTAATGCAGAATTTGATTTTGCAGATTTTAAATTGCAGAAATTTAAAAACGTCTAATCTAAAAGGCCTTTAGCTACTTCTAATGTTGAAAGATGCAATCTCCGGCAACGGCGCCAAAAACTTGTTGCGATTTCGGCAAGTGCACCGGTTGTAAAAGTAATAAAGTGTACTAAGTACGAGATTGTTCACACGAGAATTAATTTTAAAGCACTAGTTCAGTAATTGCGGTTTAATTAGACAACCAAGATTGAGATAAAAAGAATTGAAATTAAAAACAATTAATAGCATGGAAATTCAAAATTAAAAATAATTAAAACGATGAGTTGTTTAATTATCAAGAACGAGCGTAGTTAAGGTTTCGACTTCCCCAAATATCCTCTGTATGCTATGAATTAAATAATCAAGAATTTGCTCTTAATATAATGCCAATCAATTCTTTAAGTTAATTAATGCTCAATTCCTTGTTACCCTAATTCTATGTGATCTTGAAAGAATCCTAGTTCCCCGGTTGTTTTCCAAGAAAATATGTATTAAAATCAAGAATTCAAAGATTGCACAATTGCTCTAATCTATCCCTAGATCACAAGGATTATGATTTATCAAATCAGGGTTCATGCGCCAACATCCTTATTATCATACAATTCTCCTAAATGAATCTATAAGGAGCAAACTCATAGAAAACTAGAAACAGACAAAATCATTCAAATATAAAAAGAGAAGAATTCAGAGACAATTTAATTCATAACACAAAGATTCAATTGGGTTTCATCTTCCCCTAACTACATAAAAACTTAGCCTAGCATATTGAAATAAAAAATAAATGGAAAGAAAATAATTCCCCAAGACTCCATTGATGTGATATTGTCTTGAATCTTCAGTGCTCCAATGCTCTACAATAGAATTCCTCTTCTTGACCCTTCAAAATACTCTCAAATATATCTTTTTATAGAGTTGAAAATTACTGCAAAATATAAGACTTTTTATTAGATTATTTCTGAGAATAAAATAACACTTTAGTTATAATTCTCATAACTTTTAATTATTTTTAAATCAATTCCATGCTCATATTAACGTTTAATACATAATAAATTGGAGACTCATCAAGGATATATGAAATGTATTGGAGCTTGGAATGATTCTTAATGATATAACTAGTGTGTTACACAAAATCTAAAACATCTTACCCATAGTTGCTTTGCTTCAAACTTCAAATTGAGTTCTTCATTAGACTTTGCTTTGTTTTGACATCATCAAAACCATTTAAGCAAAAATTCTTTAGCTTATACGTGTAGGAGGTCCTTCCTTCTGTTTATAATGGAAGTTGTCATTCAATTCAATTTAAATTCAACTTGTATACCATACATCAATCAATTCATCATTTGATGCCTCTACACTTTTTTTTTTTGAAATATTTCAATCGGTTCATCACTTCGCAACTAGTCCGATTCGGGTGGGTCTAGGATTAAGGCTTTAAATTCCTTCCAAAGGTGGTACTGGGGAGGATCGAACACATGCTCACTCCTACCTGCTCAGCTCCCATGCGCCAACTGAACTACCACCAGTTGATCACTTTTTCTTCTTTTGTCCGTCACAATCAGTTCCTGTTAGAAATCTTAGATGAGGGAATGCTTTTTTCTTGCTTTATTCATCAACAGACCCAAACTTATTATATATAAGTCAGAAATTAAAACTGAAAACATAACAATTAGGAGACACGTTACACCTAAATAAACACTAACTTAATGACTTATTATACAACCTATAACTGACCTATTACATCACCAATAAAAGATCATTAAACAACTTTAGTGTAGCCACCACTTACCCATTATATCGATCAGTCTTGAAAAATCATTAAACTTTGTGCCTGTTTGGATCCTTCTCTTTTTTAAGTTACAAGCTACTTATAAGCATAAGCTAGGCCAAACAGGTTTTGGGAAAAGCTCTTATAACGAAAAGCTCTTTTTTTTATAATGAAGAAAAAAGCTGAAAACTAAAAGCTCCTAGGAGGAGCTTTTTTTTAAGCTCTTATCTGTTTTTCTTGAATTGTGTGCTTTTTTTTAAAATGAAGAGTGATAATGATAGAAAGAGATAATTTTCTTGAAATATGTGCTTTTAAGTAATTTTTAAGCTAAAACTTTTATGTAATTTCCAAACAGCTTTTAGCTTATTTTTTTAAGCTCTTTTTTTTTAGCTTTAGCTTATAAGTAGCTTCTAGCTTAAAAATAAGAGGATCCAAACAGGCTCTTTATAACTAATACTATAAAAATGAAAAGACTCTAACAGTTCTTGATACCATTTGAATGCGAATTTTTATTTATTTGATATAAATATATTTACAAAGCAACTCCAATGCATAGAAGCATTTGTTTAAAATGAGAATTGCATATCAAAATATGCATATTTATTTAAAATGATATCCCTAATAACATGAATCCTTCCAAGTATTCCGGATGATACTTGTAATAGCCCAAATAATTAAATTACAATGTATAGCTATGTGCTGTAAATTCATTTTTCTTTTCGGTAAAACATGTTATTAATTAACTTCAATAAATTAAACAGTTTGTTGCATGTTGCAATAACCAGAGGGGGACCGGTGTTGTTGCCTGTGTGTCTGCACATATACATGTATACACAAAAATTTGAGAATTTTTTTTAAAAGGAGTGAGTGATTTAGGTCAAGTAAAAAAAAAAAAAAAGATTGAAAAGAAAAAAGTAAAAATAGGCCAAGCCCTACCCAACCAACCCATATAATTAAAAGCTTAAAGCTTAAACTCTACCCCATTGTTTTGTCTCTTTTTTTTTTAAACATAAACTTTATTAGCTCCAAACCTTAATGGACATTAATAATTCCTGAAATTCAATCTTCATCAAGTGGAGGAGAATCGCATGAGATTTTTCACATTTTTTTGTGAAGCAAAAGTGCTCAACTTTGGATCAAATAGACATCAATAGAGGTTGGTTTTTGATTAATTAACCCTACAATTAATATATTTAAAAAATTTAAAAAAAAAAAATCTTCGGGGCGCCGCTCCCTAACCCCCCACCTTAAGTGTGCACACATAATTTTTTTTTCGGACTCCCTACTGGCAATAATCATTTGATTATATCTTTGATGGTATGAAAGCTAACAACATCATGACTTCACTTTACAACAAAGTGAATACAATTATTCTTCTTCTTTTTTCACGTATACAATTAGATAAATCAAATGCAGCTAGCTGCTCATCTACCTACAGAACAAAAAAGCAGCAACTATGAGAGAAAAATCTAAAAGTTATCTTTATGAAAATCGAACTTAGTGATGGTTTTCCTGGAAAACTCCAAAGAAAGACTTTTAAGTTCACCAACCAATCCATCCGGGCGCCCCATTGTAAAAAACACCTGAAAATAATTAAATGCATTGAACATGAGCTAAGCAAGATATGATGGTATATGAATTTGGACAATTAAATTAAGGGAAAAGTGTGTGTCCTTTTAAAGGACACACACTTATATCCTTTTAAGAGAGATAAAGGAATAAACTATGAGGAGAGAGAGTGGAAGGAAAAAATTTATAATTTCAAATTTAAAAAAATGCATTACATTCATCTAAAAGGACCATCATTTTAAATGATAGATATTTTTCCCTTAAATTAAAGAGCAAAATCAAAATACTTACCAACTCTTTTTCCCGGATGTTGGAGGGCTGCATGTTTAAAGACACTACGCCAATTTGGTCTAGCAAAATGTGTCTTGACCCTTGTCCCTGAAACTATATCCACACCATTTTTGGCATGGTGAAGGGACTGAAGTATTGTGATCAAAGCCGATCGAGCATCTCCTTCCTCATACACACTAAGGCAATAGTTATGAAGCTCGATTATTCCATTCTTGTCATTCTCAGCAACCTCATCAATCACGCCCTTAAACCATTCAAAGGAACCTTGTTCACGAATAACACAGTGGAAATAGGCTTTGTTGGTGGCAAAAGGCTTTTTCTTGTTGTTCTTAACTCCACCCTCTACCACTCCTTCTTCTATGTGTTTCTGTTGTTTAATGTTGTTTAGTATGTCTTTGAGTATACTGATCAAAGGGGTGGCACCAATTCCTACGCCCAGGAGAAGGATTACTTCGTAATTTTTGTAATCTTGTGCTGGAGCTCCATAAGGACCATCAATCAAGAGCTTTGGCATCCTGCAATTAATTTCAATTTTGGCATTATAATTTTATTAATAAAATCACGGGCTCTAGTTCTTAATCACTTAAACCCTTTTTGTTGGTTACATCCTTAAAACGATATCAAAGATAGCTTACCTTGGTATATTGTTTCCTTGTAACATATCAGCACGTAGAAGACCACTTTGGTCACCACTTGCTGGCTGACAAGCCTGGATCAATCATGTAGACGGAGTAGTAAGTAAGCATTTGCACGTGTCATGAAGATATTTGAGGAAATGTAGAGTACTAGAGCTTATAACATTACCATATATATTCTCCTAATAAAGAAAGAGAAATGCATTTGTTATGTTACATCACAAATAAATAATTGTTATATTAAGAAGAAAAACAAGACTAATTCATTGAATTATGTGTTCTCTCATTTTTTTTAATATTATATAATTTGTCTTTTTCCTAATATAACAACTATTCATTTGTCGTGTAACTGTATTTTCCATAAAGAAAAGCGGTTGTCTTACCTCGGAGAAAACAGCCTTCAGCTGTGCTGTCCAGTCACCCAAAGTCCGAATGTGAACGCTTAAGTAGTCATCTCCCGGAGCTGATGTAATATAGAAGGGATGCCTATGGATTCCATAACACAAAATTATTAATTTTGCTGAAACCCTCCTCATGCATTTTAACAGTAATAACAATAATAAGAACATGAATTTTGAGCTTAAATTCACTCACCATTGAAATGGAGAGACATCTGAGCAGTTAACGAAAATATACTGTCCACTAGAGTACTTAAATCCCTGAGGTTTAGACATATGCAAAGCCAATACATTTCCTGGGTACACTATAACCTGGATTTTTTTTTTCCGGAAAAGAGCGTTAAAAATTTAGCAAATTCGTAATGCCATCAATAGTCGAAATGAAAAATCGATATTAATTAATATAGAGAAGGTAAATTATTGAGAATTATAATGCACCTTCAAAATCTTGACACTTTTGTTGCCGGACCTAAAAGCACGAAGTAGTCGTTCGCATGCGTATAGTATCATAGGAATGCAAAGATACATCCAAGTCTGTGCCAATGAATATTGTGAAACCAAATTAAGAAAACGAGAAGAAAATTTGAAGCAAAAGAAAAAGGGAAACGGGATATATATATATATATATATATATATATATATATATAGGGGAGGGTTCTTTTGACTACAGAGTAAGATTTTTAAGTCTTACTCCTCATCTCAGCCGTTGATAGACGGAAATCAACGATTGTCATTTATAGTGTAATTAATAATTAATTAATTAATATAACTTCCTAAATTATAACCGTTGGATAGACGGAAATCAACGATTAGGATGAGGAATAAGACTTATAAATCTTACTCTGGAGTCAAAAGAAGTAAAGAACCCTCCCCTATATGGGGAGAGATCATTTGATTTTCGTCCATCCAACGGTTATAATTTAGGAAGTTATATTAATTAATTAATTATTAATTACACTATAAATGACAATCGTTGATTTCCGTCTATCAACGGCTGAGATGAGGAGTAAGACTTATAAATCTTCCTCTGGAGTCAAATGATCTCTCCCCCTATATATATATATATATGTGTATATATATATATATATATATATATAAGGCAGGATATTCTTACACCGGTGTAGTTAGAAGTCTTACACTCAATCTTGACCATTGATCCACTTGTATCCAATGGCTCACATTACTAAAAAAAATTATAGTCCTTAGATATAAATGGGATCAACCGACAAGATTAAGAGAGTAACTTACACTAGTGTAAAATGATCCTAATTTTTTTTTTTTTTTGAATAAATGATCCTGATCTTTTATTTATATATATATATATATATATATATATATATATATATATATAGTAGTGCATGCATGCATATATACCGTTTTCTTGTACCATTCCTTGGAGAGGTATAGGTAATGTCCGTGAACGATGAAAAGCGCATAGACGATGACGAAAAGGTGATGGGAGTACCAAAACGCGTTGAAACCAGTGAGCTTCTTGAGAAATTTGGGGAGGTTTAGTTTGTCTCGTCGGAACCAAGGTAAAGCCAAAGTGTAGGCTATAGCCATAAGAACCACCATGGTTATCCCGGTCCAATCCTCGGTCCCTTTCACGAACCACCAATAATTGTTGGGCCTCTCAACCCCAAAAAAAGGCTTCATGGGCACATATTCCTCGTCTGTTGCGTGTAACAACCTCGGAAAGTCGCAGGTTAAATGCGAAATAGCATGCATCCCAACACCAATTGCAATGCCGAAAGCTATCACCTTGTGAAAGTTGAGATTGTCATGGAAGGGGACCGCAACTCCTAACTTGGTTTTGCTCCTGAGCCAAGTGATTGTGTTTCTGCAAACAGGTAATAAGATTAAAGCCATGTTGAACTTGAGGGTCTCAGCGGCCCCCTTGGCTGTTGTAACACAATAGCCCATGATGTGGAACACGGCACGGTTCTTGTACTGGATGAACTTCCAAGTGAAAAGTGCAGCGCAAATGAAAAGCCAGAGTGCTATAACCCAAATCCGTTTCCAATTTTCCTCGATGAAGTAGGCCAGTGCCCAGAAGCCCGACTCGATGGGGTTGTCCTCTCTGGCATGCCAGTACTCCGTGGTAAAGCGGGTTGGTTTTGCCGGGCCTTGTAGACGAAGCATTTCCAAGTTGCGCAGCTGCATGATGTCAGACATTTACGTTATACAGTTACAAAAATCACTTGGGCTTGGCTTAAGTATTTAAATTTAGTTGTTGGGTGTACAATTCTGTAAAAATGATAACTTTAGGTTCAATCACTTTTGGTGTACTTAGAAAAAAAAAACAGCTTGACAAAAGAAACTTTCGATTTATACTTTTTTTTTTTTTTACTTATGATTTATACTTTACTAAGCCCATGTATTAGGTTATTAAGTCACGTGGATCGAGCATGTGCATTCTATGTATTTATTCTATCCGATGGATAGAGATGGTCAGTTAAAGATTAATCAATACATCTTGGATCTAGGGTTTTTTCAGGTATCTATGAAGGAGATACCTTTGAGGTAAAATATTATTATGCACTGAATAACAGCATAGCCAAATGGGATGGTGCACAATAATAGCATATACATTAACTGTCATATCTTTAGATTTTACCTCTTCTTTATATAATTTATATGTGGGTAGTGAAATTCTAGATCTTGCGGCTTTTTTGTGAGCCTAATGCTAGGTCTACTTCTGTCATACTAGGATTAATATTAATCAAGGATTCTTTCCTTTATTTCTGTTAGTTTCTTCTTTTTGTTGCCCTTTCTTGAGTCTTCTAGAATATGCCCCACAGCCCAATAGTCTAGGTGTCTAGGCTGCCGGGGTGTAGATGATGTTGCTGAGTTCGTGCTCTCTACCGGGGTTGTACGACCTAGATGCTGCAAGCCATTTTTGGCAAGTTGATTTGTTAGCCTTGCTATTCACCGTATTAGGGAGTCGGCCATATTCTTGATCTGAGTTGTCTAATCTTCAGCTTTGGTCTACAATGTCGGGATTCAATCCTTGATTTGGTCGTGCTAATTTGGTCGTGCAAAGTCCCTTCTTTGGGCATCCTCCTTTGCCAAAAACATCTTCGTCGAGTCCCTAATAGGCAAGGTTTTTCCTTGTCGAGTTCTACGACTTCAGTCAACATTTCCTTTGTTGGAATTTGTCTCAATTCCGACATCCAGAGTGTGTGGTATGGATGAGTGTCTTTGTATCTTCTAAATGATGTTAATGCCTTTACACGTGGGGCTTCCTCATTGTTGAGACATGCCTAGGGCTGCACATGCCTCTTTCCCGCTCTGTGACCATTTATTGTTGTTGTTAAATGCCTTTTCAAATCGTCTTGTCTCTCGTGGATTGACACTTCTGTCTCTGTCTTTTGCATTTCGTGCCCTGTATCATTTTGTTTTACCCCGCTTGCTTTGACCTTCATTCCTTTGTCTTCTTTATTTCATCTTTTGCATTTCCATCCACAGTTTCATTCTTCTGGTTTTCTTCTTCTTGTGAAACTTAGTTGGCTTCGAGGGCTGTGTTGTTCCATTTTTACTCGTCAAGAACACTTCCTGACTCTTGCCATTTTCTAAATAGGTATCCTCTTAAGCATTTTCCTTTGCTTTTGAGTTATTCTATGTGTTTTCATTTTCGTATACTTTATACATTTTTGAGCAAAAATAGTGCCCATCTTGGAGTTCTGGACTTAGCATTTTGGGTTTTGTCTCAGCATACTAGGTGTTGTCTTAGTGTTTCGCGTGTTTCCTTCTTGGTGTCCTGAACTTTAGTGTTTTGGGTATAAACTTCATAATATTTTTTCACCCAAATTTTCCAAAGCATGTGTGTTTGTCGTTGGCAATGACTGAGGGAGATTCGAGAGGAAGTGGTTGTGATGAAAAGGAGGTGAAATTTGTGCGGAGCCTTTCTCCCGGGGCTAGGTTTTAGCTTTGGGGTGTAGATCAGACTGAGGAGGAGAAGCAAGCAGCGCTACTCCGTGGTTATCACAGCGAGGGTAGTAGTAGGAGACCCATGATGTGTTCTATTGGACGAGGTCGTGGCTCATAACTATTGGGCGGGATACTAGGTCATCATCTCTGAGTTCCCCAGCTACGACTTCTTCTAGGCATGTTTCTCTGCAAACGTATCTTTTTGTGGCCGTGATAACTTCTTTAATAGAATATCCACATTCATCTACTTTTGGACTGCGTTCGCTTCCTTGGGAGACCGAGTTCGGGTCTAGGGCCTGTATACCTTGTTCATCTTTAAGTGATAAACTTTCCGAGCACGGCTTACGTTCTCTGGCTCAGACAACTTTAGACGATTGTAATCATGAAAGAGATCTCTCTTAGCCGGGTTTGGGTCTTGGGAATGCCTACCATCCTATTGAAATTTTGGATGAAACTTCTAGCTCGTACAGTAGTAGCTCTTTTGATTTAAGTATGTCTGCTCATTTATTTGATCCCAGCTCTCCTTATTCTTTGTCATCAATGGAACCGCCTTTTGCATTTAGGGCCTTCATCCTTCTCCAGGATGGCTTCCCTGCCACAATCGGGATCATTGCTTTTCATCCATAAAAGAGTTTGAATGGTGTTTCTCCTATAGCTGACTGGGTAATCGTCCTGTAGCCCCATAACACAAAGCATAATTATTAGACCCAATTTCATTTGGCAACGTAGAGTCGTTTCTATAGTCCGTTGACGATAACTTTATTGGCTACCTCTGTCTGACCATTTGATTGCAGATGTTCTATTGGGGAAAAATGGTGTTTGATGTGAAAGTCGGCCATAAGCTCCTCGAATTTCTTGACAACAAATTGGGTTTCGTTGCCTGTCACAATTTTAGCCGGGACGCCGAATCTGCATATCATGTTCCTCTGGAAAAAAAAATTCATCTATGCTGACGTGATTGTCGCCACGGGTTCTGCCTCTATCCACTTGGTGAAATAATCGACAACTATAATTAGCCATAGCAATTGTCCTTTTGCAGCTATAAATGGGCCCAGCAAATTTGTCCCCCATTTCTTGAATGGCCATGGGGCCATGATAGAGCTCAGCTCTTCAGGAGGAGCCAGAATGAGCTTTGCATGTCTTTGAGATTTATCACATCGTTTAACGTTCTCCTTTGCATCTGATTCCATCATTTTCCAGTAGTGTCCAGCCCGTAGTACTTTTCAGGCTAACGTTTTGGCTCCCATATGGTGACCATTGATCCCCTCGCGGACCTCGGCTAGGACATACTTGGCTTCTATCGGGTTCAACCATTTCAGCATGGGGGAATGAAACCATTTATTGTATAGCTGGCCTTCCAGTACTGTGTACCAAATCAAGTTCTAAACTAATTTTTTGGCCTCAACTGAGTCATCTGGCGGCACTCCTGTTTATAAGTAATAAATGATTGGCTGCCTCGAATCTTCCATGGTTGTGGTCATCATTATGTAGGTTGGTTTTGGAATGCTTTACTGGACCACCGTTTTGTGATTTCTAGGATTTTTCATGCTTGCTAGTTTAAAGAGAATATCCACCCTACTGTTCTCATTCCTTGGAATGTAAAAAATTATCACTTCCTTGAAGTTGACCAGGAGTTCTCTTATCTTTCTAAGGTACTTTGCCATCAGAGGCCCTTTGGCTTGTAATTTCCATCCACTTGTGAAGTAACAAGCTAGGAGCCGCTAAAGACTTTAAGCTTTTTGGCTCCGTGCTCCTTAGCTTGTAGGAGCCCGACTATCACCTCCTCGTACTTGTCCTGATTGTTGGAAGTTGGACAGTTCAGATGGATGGAATATTCTACAGATACTTCCCC
Source organism: Gastrolobium bilobum (assembly GCF_033153095.1). NCBI lineage: Eukaryota > Viridiplantae > Streptophyta > Magnoliopsida > Fabales > Fabaceae > Gastrolobium > Gastrolobium bilobum. The sequence continues at coordinate 176,130 of NW_026896153.1, forward strand.
TGGACTCCCAATTGATATTCTGGCTCAACTCTCTTTAGTGTTGGACAAGCCGTCCACATTGATCTTCCATGTGTCAACCTATTCTTGGTATCCTTTTGAGGGCGGGGTGAGTTCTATAACGAAGTCCTCCAAAGCTTGAGACTTGATAACATGTTGGGCTTCATATGTGAGATCGAACTCAGACAATTCAATAGTCCAGTTGATCATTTGCCCTGCCAGATCTGGCTTGTGGAGAACTTGTCGTATTGGTTGATTCGTCCTGACTATCATTGGGTAACCCTGGAAGTAAGGTCAAGGTCTCCTTGCTATAGTGAGCAGGGAGAATGCAATCTTCTCTAACTTCTGGTATCTTATCTCGGGACCTTGTAGCGATCAACTAGCAAAATAAATTGGGGCTTGTCCCTACTCTGTCTCCCGTAACAACACTCGATGCTTCCTCCCCAACTGCTAAGTATAAGATTAGCGTCTCTCCGAGTTTGGGTCGCACTCCGGGTTGCACTCGTATTTAGTTTTTTCTTTAATAATTTGAAACATTGGAGTGCTTTCTCTATTAATCTCGGCAAGAATCTAGTGAGTGCGGCAAGTCGTCTTATCAATTGTTGCACTTCTTTCTCATTCTTAGGATCCTTCATGGCTTTCCATTTTTCTAGGTTAGCCTCAATCTTTCTATAAGCATGAATCCTAGGAATTTTTTCTATCGAGACTCCGAATGCATATTTTGCAGGGTTCAACCGAACGCGATGAGCTCGGAGTTTCGTGAAAGTATATGTTAAATCTTCTATATACGCACTTGATTCTGCCGACTATACAATCATATCGTCTATATATACTTTGATATTTTTACTTATCTGGTCTTCGAAAACCCAGTTTATCATTCTTTGATAGGCGGCCCCGAAATTCTTCAAACCGAAAGGCGAGACATTGTAGCAATAATTTGCCTTTTCGGTGATGAAAGCAATGTTCTCTTGGTCAGCTGGATGAATAGGGATCTAGTTGTACTCAGAGTAGGCGTCCATGAATGACATGAGTCAAAACCCAGATGAGTTATCAACTAAGTGATCTATATTTGGCATGGGATATGAGTCTTTGGGTCATGCCTCATTAAGGTTAGTGTAATCAGTGCAAACTTTCCAGTGTATAATCTGCTAGGCTTCTTGACCATAACCATATTAGCCAGTCAGGTGATATATTGGATCTCCCTTATAAAGTTGGATTTTAAAAGCTCTTTCACATGCTAGTCCAACGCCTGCCACCTCCAGTTTATTCTTCTTCTAAGCTATTGCGGTAAATCCGAGATGGATTGCCAATTTGTGGCAGCCAAATTCAGGGTCGATCCTAGATTTTTCTGACGACTTCCATGCAAACACATCCTTGTTCTTCTTGAGTAAGTCAGTTAAACGCACTTTTACTTCTGGATCCAAAGCTCTTCCAATCTTCGCAAATTGATCAGGTTTATCACCCAGGTGCGGCTCTTCTAATTCTCCATCCGGCTTTGATCTCGGCAGAAGGTTTTCTTCTCTCATGTCAAGCTCAACCATGTTAATTGAATTTCCTTTATGGCCAGAGGTTTCGAATTTTCCTTGGAGTTTCTCTCTAGTTCTGATCCGAGAAGGGGAGGATGAGTCACCTTCGTTATCCTTAACTTCCTGATAATAACTATGTCTGAATTCCTTCTGATCTTCCTTGATAGTCACCATTTTATTTTTATCATTGACCATTTTCAATTTTTGATACTTTGTGGACACCAACATGTCCTATTTGTGTTGGGTTTAGATAGAATCGGTTGCGCTACCAGGCACTTCTTTATTTAATCAAAGACGATTTTGCATGCGCACTCCGAATGTGTAGATTTCCCTCAATCCCTTCGTGAGTAAGCAAGAAACCTATGAATTTTTCTGCAAAGACTCCAAATGCACATTTCCTGGGTTCAACCGAATGCGGTGAGCTCGAAATTTCGTGAAAGTCTGTGTTAAATCTTCTACATGTGCACTTGGTTCTGCCGACTTTACAATCATATCGTCTATGTATACTTCGATACTTTTACCTATCTGGTCTTCGAAAACCCAATTCATCATTCTTTTATAGGTTTCCCTAGAATTTTTCACACCATAAGGCATGACATTGTAGCAATAATAAGTGGTCTTCTTTTGTTTAGCTGGGTGCACAAGGATCTGGTTGTATTCAGAGTGGCCGTCCATGAACGACATGAGTCGGAACCCAAATGAGTTATCAACCAGTTGATCTATATTTGGAACGGGGTATGAGTCTTTGGGGCATGCCTTATTGAGGTCAGTGTAATCTGTGAAAATTCTTAAGTGTGTAATCCGCAAGGCTTCTTGACCATAAGCATTTTTGCCACCTAGGTGGTATATAGGATCTCCCTTATAAAGCCGGATTCTCGAAGCTCCTTCACATGCTTGTCCAACGCCTATCGCCTTTCTATCTCAGCTTCCTTTTCTTCTACGCTATTGGGGTAAATTCGGGATCAATTGCAAATTTGTGGCAGCAGAATTCAGGGTCGATCTCAAGAATTTCTTGCGACTTCCATGCAAACATATCCTTTTTCTTCTTGAGGAAGTCAGCTAAATGCACTTTTACTTTCGGATCCAAAGCTCTCCCGGTCTTCGTAAAGTGATCGGATTCATCACTGTTGGGTGCTGATGCTCTTAAGGATGTTCACTTTACTTAGTCCATCAAGAGATAATGATTTGTTCTCTAGATATTAACCCAGTTGCGCAAGTTCACGCATCAAGTAATAAGTGGGATTATTAGTGCACAAGTTATCGTTCCCACGAGGATAGTAACTCTAACTAATACATTGAACTATTCTAAAAAGAATTCAAAATATAAGAAAAGACAGTATTGAACTGTTTGGTCTTTCGTTCCCGAATGCCTTTAGGACGTTCCCTCAAGGTGGTATGTTCAGATTGACTCTAACCAACTCCTCTCATCGTTATGTATTAAATCCTTCCTGATTTCAGGGGGAACGATAAAATCATTGGAGGTTTGGTTATATTGTCACAAGATATTAAAAGCTAAAAACTTAAAGATAACAATATTTAAAAGACAACAAGATGGATGATTAACAAGAACAACTTTTGACAGAAAGAACGGATCCACTGTTCCATTCTTAAATAACTATGCTCTCAACTCAAGACTTAACACTTCTGAATTTGTTCAGGTCTTTTCACTGCCAACTCTGATTCCTCAGCTCATGGACTAAATGGCTCACAAATTTCCATATTCCTATGGCTCCCTTGACTCCAACAGTTACTAAGTTCAGAACCTTCAGAGAATGATGTTGTCCCTTATTCCTAAGGCAACCGGTAGGATTGTTTCCACAGTCCTACCTTCCTCCTATGATTAAGCTATCTAAATCACTTTCTAAAGGAAGTTCCTTTCTCAGTTTGAGTTCAATTTCCATTGACACCCAAAGAGTTAAAATTACTTAAATCACAGAAATACAAAAGCTTCAGTACAAAAGTTTTGAGCATAGTTCTTTAAGAATTTCATAGCTTTCCCATTCCAAAATAACTTAGCCCATGGCTGAAAACACAAACATAATTATTTCAATATGAAATCCCACAGACTCTAGATTTAGTTTGAAGATAACGATTGGAGAGAAGAGAAATAATAAACATATATTAATAGGAAACAAGTTTATATTACAAAGAAATAAAATGGAGAAATATGGATAATGCTTGTGAGGAGTCTCAAATGGTGAAAAGGAATGGGGAAAGAGTTGTTGTCACTTAGCTATTGCTAAAACTATACAAGAAAAATACAGAAACTTGAACTACACTAGGTAATCTCTTCTTAAGGAATTAGATGTTTTCTTCATATGGGATTCTTCTATTTATAGGCTGAAGGAATGGATGGATCTTGTGATTCTTCTTCAGTTGTTCCTTGATTGTATGGAGAGGCGGTGAACTAGTGCTCTAACAAGTGAAGCAAGTTATTTGATGGGATGACTTAGGGTTGAGAATTGCCTTTTTATTCTGAGACCCCTATGCCTGCTTTTTCTCTAAACCAATAAGCATTCTTTGTTCTCTGTTGTACGCTTTTCTTCCTGCTTGATTGTTGTAATCCTTTCTTCTTTTAGAAGCTTCTTCTTAACATTTCCTGCAAAGGAGTCAGAGAAGAGGTTAGTAGAGCAGGTGTACAAATAAGTCAAATTGTTCCCCTTTTCTTTCAGTATCAGCTGATTACATCATCATCTGTTCCCTTCTGGTGCTGCTGTTCTAAAGATCTAGGAACGTGTTTTTGTAGCAAAAAATGGTTACCAGTTGTACTGCAGATTGAATTTAATTTTGATATAATGCCAATATAAAGAAAATATATTTATATGTTTAATAAATTTAACATCTTAATTATCTAGTTGTTAATATAATTAAACTTATTACATAAGGTGTTAATATAAGATTGGATCTCAAATGCATAAAATTAAACTATCATTTCTTCTTCTTCTTTTTGATAAATCACAAGTATTTTTTACAATAAGCATTTATGTTCGAGCCTGAAATATCTACTTCATGGAACTAGTTCTCCTAAAAAAAATTATATTCACAAATATTTAAATTCTAAACCTTATTTAAACGAAATCAAGTATAAACCACACAAATCAACGTGCTTTGATAAATTAAACTATTACTGATTAGGTACATCTGGTTTCTTTTTTCCATAATAAACTCTCACCTCTGTAACTTCTTCTTTGGTAATTCGCCCGTCAGCATTCTTGTCCACCCTGGCACATGAGTTAAGATTATTAAGCGTACATACGTATAATGTTTATCAAATAGCTGCTAATTCATATAAACTTTCCAACTGTCAACTCAACCACCCGTTGACATGTTCTTTCTCTTAAAGGAGCCAACCGTTGATTTTTTTCCTTCTTTTTCCCCTTAATGTTCCTTTGTGGGGACAATGAGTAATGTCACCTTTTTAAAAAAACTTTGCTGAAATGTCACGGGTCACAAAATTTACCAAATTGCCACGTTTTAAAACTTACTACAACCTAACGAATTTGGTTTAGCCACGTGAAACATTTTCTGAGGGATTCAAACTCGCTTTTACCTGCTTCTAGTATAGTGATCAAAATGTCAATTCTTTTTCTGCAAAAGTATAATTACCACGTGTCATGTCCTTACAAAGTCAGTAGAGGGTGAAGCAATTACTGTTTGGCCAACAACCAAAGTTTCTTCCACATATAGGCATGATTTCTAACATTCATTTACTCTTTCTATCTCACTCAATCAATCTCAACATTTTTAAGTTTTTTCCCCACATATTCCTGTGAGCTAGCTCATTTTCTATGGTCCGAGAGCATGTGCTCTCTTTTCGAATATGGGGGAAAAAGGATTGAAAAAAGAATTTAAAAGAAAAGAGAGAATATAAATGGAATGAAATTTTGCCGTTTTTGAAAAAGGACCACGAAATAGTAATATGCTCCTTGAGCACATTAAAAAAAATCCTCTGAGCCTTTCATAGAGGTACTTGATTAGCACTGTTGGCTTGGGTAACCTCTTCAATACTTCAATGAATCTATGATTTACATCTGAAATTAAATATGACAATAGTCTCTTAAAAACGATGCATCCTGATTGGTTTCATAAAATTGGCATATAATAAGAGTTTCATTTGGATATATTGTAAAAAATTATTATTATTTAATTATATACTATAACATATATAAATACACGATACAGGTATAACATAATACCTAGTGGCGGAGCCAGCCAACGAATTAAGCCAGGGCAAAAAAAAATTAGGTTGGGCCAAATAACAAATTTTTGAAACGTGGATAGCTACGATTATTTAGCTACTTGTAAACCATGGCTAATTTCTAAAATTTAGACAGTGCCAAGGTACTGGCTGGAGCCAACGTGGCTCCGCCACTGATAATACCAATATATAGATACTGAAATTTTTTTAAATTACCTTTAAAATATAACATTAAAAATCTAATATTAAAATGTTAGTTTTAAGTAGTGTCAAAGCAATAAAATGTTATTATTTATTTAATTATTAAGTATTTTTTTATACATTGAAGTAAAGACATAAAGTAAAGAAAAAAAACGTAGAAAAGATTAGACAGGGAAGCACCTAGCGAGTCTGCGCCTGTCTAGCAAAAATCACAACCCTACTGTTAGCCTAGAGATGACACCATAGTCCTTGGGAGGAGGGGTCATAGAAGTGAGCCTCATCAGGTAACTCCAGGTGCACTAACAGATTGTTTGCTAACCAATCTGCGCTTTGGTTTCCCTCCCAAAGAACATGCATAAACCGAACATTCCAATTATGACTAATAAATGCTCGTATTCGAGTCACTAGGTGTGACTCATGAGCTTCATCCCATTCCTTAGAAAACAATGCAATGACTGTTTGGCAGTCAATTTCAACCAAAATATTTCTCCAACCTGCCTCCCAAGCTGACTCAAGCTCTTTTAATACACCCCACAGTTCCACTTGTAAAGCAGCACAATGTCCAATTCTTGAAGCAAACTCCCCTTCCCCCAAAACTCCCTTGTGGTCGCGAAGAAGCCCTCCACAAGTTGCTTTAGTTATTTGACCATTTGAGGCCTCATCTGTATTTAATTTAACATACGGAGTCAAAGGAGGCTGCTAGCTAACATCCTTAGAGAAATAGAGTCGCAGCCTTGGCTTTACGTCTATAAAAGCAAGTTGTATCTCCTTCAAGCAGTCAATGATTGGAGGAGTAAGGTGGCGATCCCCATTGGGAGAGTTATCATGGGTCACTTCATTTCTCCAGCGCCAAATATACCAGCAACAGACAATATATAATGAACTCCAAACACACCCTCCCACACCTATGACATCGCAACTTCAATTATCAATAGTCCAATCATCTCAATTGGCATCAAATAACTGAGCTAGTCTATCATATGGCAAGAGACTGTACCATATATCATAGATCACCAGGCAATCTTGAAAACTATGCAGCAAAGACTCTATTTCCTGCTGACAGACCGAGCAAAGAAGGTTCTCCACTAACCATTAGTTGATTCAGTCTTTTATAAGAAAACTTTTGAGTAGTAATCTCTATATAAACATTTTAATCCGTTTAGTCCCTTTCCATTTCCACATCTTGTTCCAAACCTCCTTAGAAAAGTTGCTATGCTGAAAGGATTGTTTTGCTAGATATAGATTATAATTACTGACCTGTACTACTGTCGCACCACCAAGTAACTGAAAACTTCTATTTGGGCCATAATGTAGCAGCATGTTGTAATTTCACTTACCATCTTGACCAACCACTTGATTTAGGTGGCAGCCCTTCAAGTCTTCGGGTATACTTCTTCGAACATGATCCAAGAGGTAGATAGAAGAGTTGACCCACTTGTCCTTCCAAAAGGATATTGTCTCCCCATCTTTGATTTCCCAAACTATGCTATCTTGCATATTGAGCATGATATTACAGATTGCCTTCCAGAAAAGAGAGCATCCAGCCTTGGGATTGACACTTGTTCAACCTGCACCTTTTATTTGCCACGCAATACACGAGACCAAAGAGAAATTTCATTAGAAAATCATCGTTCATCAAAGTTATTTTCCTCAGGCCAAGACCACCCATCTATTTTGGACTAGTCAGGATATCTCAGCCCACCACGTGGTATGACCTATTTTGATGAGTATCCCCTAGATAAAGTTTTGTTGGATTTGGTTTAACTCATTGCATACTCCTTGTTGCAATCTTTGTGTACTACATAAAAAAATAAGGGATGTAAGACATAATCGACTTCACTATAGTTACTCTCCCTGCATGAGATAGACATCTTTGCTGCTAATCGCCAAGTTTAACATGGACCTTTTCCACAATTGTTGGTAATGTTGTTTTGTGGCCCTAACATACACCATCTAAACGCCTAAATATTGCCTTATATTCTGAAACCATTTGAAACCACTTTTAATTCTCAACGGATATGCCAACTCCTTAGGGGTATTAGGTGAAAAATAAATACTCATCTTCACAATGCTCAACCTCATGCCCAAAGTCTCCTAAAAAAACGAGAGGCATTTTAGAACAATATCGATCTAATCTTCCCCCGCCTCAGCAAATAACAATAGATCATCAATAAACATAAATGAGATATTGAGGGACCATTTTTCCCAGCCTTGATAGGCTTCCAAAGACCTCCTAAAACAGTCACGCATATGATATGGGATAGCTTATCCATGGCCAAAGTGAACAAATACGGGGTTAGAGGATCTCATTGCTTTACACCACAGGAAGGTTTAAATAGATCCATCTTTCCTCCATTCCAAATAATATTTATAGTCGAAGAAGATACAACCTACATTATTGTGTGATAACTATGTTGCCATGAAACTGTCTATTAGGAACAAAACTAGCCTGGTGTGGGGAAATTACATTTTTCATAATGGGTTCTAGCCGTTTGACAATGATTTTAGAGATCACCTAGTACATGACAAAACATACAGATATTGGTCAGAACTGGAGCGCTGAAACGGGTACCTGGACTTTAGGAATCAACACCAGGAGGGTGGAATTCAAATGTGAGATATGTGCTGGGTTTTTCCGTACATCCACTATTAGTTCAGAATTTGGTCCTGTAGAAGGTTTCACTTTCTTTGAAAGAAAATCACCAGAAACCCGTCTAGGCATGGGGCGTTATAGCTTCCTATATGAAATTGACATTGACAAACCTCCATGCAAGATGACATCCTGTATAGACTGTCAAGAAGCTCTCCCAAGGTAACCGGCCACTAGGATGTAAGCCATCTGTGAGTGGAGATATCCTCCGTAAACAACTTATTAAAAAATTACACGCCATAAATTTTAGTTGTTGCTCATCTTGAATATACCATATATATATCTCTGTGATCCTGAAGCCTAATAATCTTATTGACACTGCGACGAGTGATTGTCATTAAGTTAAAGAACTTGGTGTTGCAATCCCCATTTGTTAACCACTTGTGATGAGATTTTTGAAACAAGAGCATTTCCTCCCTTTCTAAGATATCAATCAGCTGTTGATTGCACATTTTTCTTTAGCTTCCAATTCCCTTGAGTCATGCAGAACCCACTCTTATTGGATTTGCCCGAGCTCTAAATCTAGTTCCTTTTCTGATTAAAGATATCCCTATAAATCTTTTTATTCCATCTGCCCAAATGATTAACAAACATCGCAAGATGAAACAGAAATCATAGCATGATTTCCAATTATAACCCATAAATTCAGAGAAGTCAGGTGATTAAGTCTCTTCGGGGACATCCGATAAAAATATCAAAATAAGATATATGTCAAATACTGACACAAAAAATAATTTAAAAAATTAATATTTTGTAAATATAAGTAGTTAAGGATATAAAAGTCATTGTAATTATGTCAAAATTAATAAAATAACATCAAGGGTACTAGATAAAATATAAAATAATTTATGATTTTAAACTATTTGGTAGTTTTCTTTTTATGGTTTTTTCTAAAAGAAGATAAAAAAATAAGTAAACATAAGTCAGTTATTCTTCTTCTATACTAATATTTATAATAATTGTGTTTTTACAATTTGAAAAAAATAATCATTTCACATCATCAGTTAACAAAGTAAAAAATGACTTGCATTTCTGCTGAAAATGGAAAAAAAAATTGATTTTGATTGATTGAGTGAATGAGATAGAAAGAGAAAATGAATGTGGGGAATTGTGCCCGTGTATGAAAGAAACTTTGGCTCGTTCCACCCCCAAGCGATTTTGTAAGGATATGAAACGTGTCACATTCTTGTAGAAAAAAGATTGACATTTTGATTACTATACTCATTGTAGAAACCAGTTTGAACCCCTCAAAAAACATGTCACGTGTGGTCAAATGAAATTCGCTAGCAGTTGTAGCAAGTTTGAAGACATGGCAGTTTGACAAATTTTTTGGCCTCCATGGCATTCCAACTTCTTTAAGAAGGTGACACATTGGTCGATATCCCTTCCTCGTTGTATTCAATTTGGTTGTTTAATTTGCTGGTTTATGTTCATATTCTAGCTCCAACGTCGACTATTACATTTCTAATCCCATCACAAAATTTGTTAAGGGTTGAACAGTTAATAAAATAACTTATATCATCAAAGAATAAACAAACAAAATATAAAACTACTTAAAATCACTATTTTTAATAGGAAAATAATTTGTATAGATCAATTCATTATTTAGCTGTTGGATTTGTGTTCTTTTACTAATGCCCAAATGGGCTAAAAGTATGAGAAGAGCCCAAGAAACCTAGAGTCCAATGAGCTTAGGGTTAAGGTTTCTTAGAACCTTATAAATACTATCACTTAAGTCATCAGTCTTGTAAGGTCAAAGCTTGTTGGGTGAAAAATATTTTATGCTGTAAAACGTTCCTCAGTTCATTAAGACAAAACACATCTTCTCTCTTAATTTCAACCCAAGTGCGCAAGTGCACGCATCAAGTAATAAATGAGAGTATTAATGCCCAGATTATCGTTCCCATGAGGATGGAACTCTAATTAAAGCCTTATACTATTTTACAAAGAATGGAAATGAAAAGAAAAGTTAGTAATTGACATATTCGGTCAAACGTTCCCTACTGTCTTGACAACATTCCTCAAGGACAGTAAGTTCAATCTGACAGCAAATAGTTCATCGCTTCGTTATGTATGTTATCCTTCTTTTCGAGGGAAGGAACAACAATATTCATGATAGGTTTATAGATACAAGATTAAATAAAAAAAATACTACAAATAGTAATAACAGAAATTAAGAGACAACAGGGTGGATGGTTTGAAAACAGTTTTAAGAGAAGGAACGGATCCATTGCTTCATTCTTAAATAGTTAGTTTCTCTCCTCAAGACTCAACACTTTTGTATCTGTTCCAGTCTCTTTACTACCAAATCTGATTCCTCAGCTCATGGACTAGATGGCTCACAAGTTTCCATATTCCTATGGCTCCTTTGACTCCAACTGGTACTAGGTTCAGGACCTTTGAGTGAACGAGGTGGTCCCTTATTCTTAAGGCAACCAGCAGTATTGTTTCCACAAGACTGCCTTCCCCTTCTGGTTAAGCTGTCTGAAATCCCTTCCTTATGGAAGTTCCTTTCTCAGTATGTTTTCAATTTCCATTGATACACAATGAATATAGCTTACTTAACCAGAGAAACACAAAAACTGCAATACAAGAGTTTTGAAAATAATTCTTTAAGAATTTTGCAGTTTTTCTGCTCCACAGATAGTTTAGCCCATGGCTAGTAGTTTAAACATAATTATTCCAAACTAAAGTCCCATAGACCCGAGATTCAGTTCAGAGATAACGAATGGAAATGAGAGAAATAACACTTGTATTGAAATGAAAACAACTTGATTACAACAAAATGAAAAGTGGAGAATATGGTTGCTGCTCGTGAGGAGTCTAAAGTGGATGATACAGAATGAAGAAGAAGTGTTGTCACTTAACTAAAGTTAAAACTATACAAATATAAAGGAAACTATAAAATAAACTAAGTGATCTCTTCTTAAGGAATTCGATTCTTGTCTTCGTGCTGGAACGTCCTATTTATAGGCAGAAGAGTGAATGGCAAGCTTGTAAATCTCTTGGAGTTGTTTTCTGGACTGCATGAAAGGGGCGGAGTGAACAGTGCTTTGAGGGGCGCAAGTGGCTGGATGGGACAGTTATTGTTGAGATTTGTCTTTCCTTCTTATCTTCCCCATGCCTTGCTTTCCTTTTCAGCCAATAGGAACCGTTTATTCCCTGCTGCGCATATTTCTCCTTGGTTGATTGCTGCCCACTTGTGCTTAATTGGAAACTTCTTTTCAACGTTTCCTGAAAAGTGGTCAGAAAGATTGAGTAAGTGAAACAGGTTTATTTAATGTTCCAAATCTGTTCCCCTTTATATATATTTTCCAAAAGATTACGTCACCTTCCGTTCCCCACTGTGATTTTGTAGTAAAGATATAAAACATGTGTTTTTAGTGCTAAAGTTACTCATCAGGTGAGGGAACAAATGGTATTTTGCCATAAAAATGGGCTTAGATGGGAATAAATTTTCGTCCCATCAAGTCTCCTAGGTCATTGAACAGAAGAGGTAAGCTCAGATATGAAAAGTGCTTATACACTTCCCCTTCCGCCCCGAGAGATAGCTTGGAAGGTTTACCAAAATCTAGAGATATATGTTCGTGATGCGACACAAAATAGATAGGTTCGTGAGTTCGTGCTGTGACACAGAGGACACCGATTCGTGGAACATCATCCCAGATCTGTACAAGAGGTAATTGTAAACAATGATAATCCATTACATCCCAAACTGCAATGGTCTAAAAACTTCCATAGATCCAATAATTCCTATAATTGGTATCAAAGTCAGATTGCATGTTTGGATGTGGATCTAGTTTTGATTTATAATTTTTCATGTAATTAGTTTTGCTTCGTGAAATATGGCACCTAGGGTTCTATATTTATTATTAAATATTGGCATGTGTAATTCTTTTCATAAAAACCATTATTTTATTTGGTTTTTGACTTTAATCCATGGTAGATATTTGTATGTATTTTCTTGGGTTGTAACAAGGAGGCTAATCCCATATGATTAGGTTTCCTCCTTGATTTTTATTTCAATTTTTGTACATATTTTTATGTTGTACTACAAAATTGTAATAAAAAGAAGATCCAAGAGAAGCCGAATACAAGGATGTTTGTCACTGTTTGGATGTGTTCGTGACTTTCCGATGGCCGATCTGAGAAACTAACAACATGGCTTAAAAGGGGACATAAGCACAAGAAGAACAGTGGTCGAAATGGTCGGAAATGACACCTGAAGCACCCCCTGAAGTGGTTGTGCGTGAGCTTCACTCGCCGGTACATATTCAGAGTGGAGGTGCGTGGCTGGCCGATTTCAGGTGGTTCCAGCGACATTGTATTTGTATCTTCACGATGATCCTTTTCCTAGAGTTTCGTGCTGAGATGAGTTCGGATGACGACGCGGTGGACGTGACTGCTAGGATTTCTAAAAGTTGACTTAAGGTTTATGTTCATATTCTAGCTCCAAAGTCGACTATTCCACTTCTAATCCCATCACAAAATTTGTTGATGGTTGAACAGTTAATAAAATAACTCATATCCTCAAAGAATAAACAAACAAAATGTAAAACTCCTTAAAATCACTATTTTTAATTGGATAATAATTTGTATAGGTCAATTTATTATTTTGGCCACCAGGTGTAGCTCATTTAGCAAATTGACCTCCATCTATAAGCATAATTTAGTTATAATGCTGGTTCCCAAACTCACTAAAAACATCTTGTGACTGGGCTAAGTTAACCACAGAGGTTAAAATTAGAATTCCACACTAAAAAGACTGGAAATACCTCAGTCTTTAAAAAAAAGGTTTTATTTTAGATGATTTGTTTATGATTAATTAGAAAAAATACTTAAAAGGAACCTAATTTAAATAAATTTAGAGTAAATGTCATTTTGGGTCCCTAACAAAAAACACGGTTCCCACTTTAGTCTCATACAAAAAAAATTAGTCGATTGGTTCCTATGAAATTCAAAGTATACCCATTTTAGTCCTTTTGAAGGACTAATATAAGTCTTTTTTGAATTTGTGAGGGATCACGATTTCAACTAAATTGATCCACTTTGAATTTCTTAAGGACATCGAGACTAATTTTTTTTTGTAAGGGACTAAAGTGGGAATCATGTTTTTTGTTAGGGACCAAAAATGATATTTACTCATAAATTTAATACATATTGAAAATTTGTATATGTATTTATTATTTTGATTTAGTTTTATATACAAGAGTTTAAAATGATGAAAGATTGCCTGATTCTAAAGACTTATGCATAGACAAAAGTTTTAAGACATGTCATAAACTTTAAAAAAGACTTGTAATAATATTAACATGTGACCACAATCAAGGACCATTAGCAAGAATCAAACTCAGCTTTTTTTTTTCTTTGTAAAGATTCTTGATTTCAACTCCACAACTGCATTTAAAAAAAAAAATCTAATTTCTTGCACCCCACAAAAAAATAATTTTTTTTTTTGAAAAAATTTAATATATTACCATCTCACTGAGTGTTTAGTGCGACAGTCATATTTGTACTATATACTTCTAAAAATATATAATTATTTTTTTCTCATAAATTATCGACTAACATAAAAAAGAAAAAAATTAACTTTAATATTTTTATTATATATTCTAAAAAATATATAATAAAAATATGACCGTCGCACTGAAAATTCAATTGATGGTGATATCAAAAAGTTGTTCCAGTGCCACGTTGGTATCAAAAAGTTCATCCTCTTATTGCTTCCTGTACCTTTCGTTTGTAAGTGGTAATAGTATAAGGTCAACAAGAGCATGGTTTACCAAAAGAAAAAAAAAACAAGAGTATTATTTACCAAAAAAAAATAAGAGTATTATGACGCATGTTTCACATGCAAATTGCACCATATGCCGCTTTTTCTGTCTGAAAGCGAAAAATAACTCATAAGTCACCCAATCGCCAATCGCCGACTATATCTTCCTATAGTTTAGTGTTTTTAGAATATTGAGCACCCTATTTTACTCTATTCTAAGCTTCTTAATTACATTCGTTTTCTCATGGCATATCCTAATTATAAGATTCTTTTTCTTTTGTCTCTTTTAAAAAAGGATCCTTAACCGAAAGAAAAACGAAAAGTGACACTACAAGAAAAAATCTTATTAGTGATGAAATTTTATGAAATTTCGTTACAAATTTCTACGTCGCAAGTAAATTTCGTCACGAATTCCTGCGTCGCAAGTTTATTTATGACGAAATTTGATTATTTGTGTCAAAAATTGTCATTTGTGACAAAATTTATGATGAAATTTTTCGTCACAAATAAAAAAATTTCTTGTAGTGTGAAATGAAGTCTTACATATCAAAGAAGGTCTGAAGCCTTGAATGAAAGCTACGATCCGTAATTTGTTCCCAAAATTCGCACAACTCATCCTTGGTTATGGAAGCTGATGTTATACCCCAACGACGAGATAATGCATCGAATAACTCACCAGCAAACTCCCTGGACTCGTGCATTCCTAGTTTTCATTTCCGTCCAAAATCAACAACATTAGTTTTAGGAAAGATATTCTTAAATCATCACAGTATAATTGGACATGGATTTTTTCATGTGAAAAGAAATATGACATGGTCATGTTATGATCATATCCATATACAAATATATCAATGATAAGAAAGAAAAAGAGAAAAAAATATTGAAATAAGTAATTACAAAAGCATAATTGTTTATTCACCTTTATATGATTGTGATCTTTTCATGTGACCATATTATTATTTTTTTTATATGAAAGAATCCATTTCCATGTATAATTAGCCCATTAGTCTAAGCTATTTCTGTTATATCTTTTAGTTTTAAGTCATATAAAAAAAGGGCAATGTTTTTCTTATGCTATTGGAGAGGAGGAAATTTTCTACACACTCAAATTTATGGTGGGGTCCACACATAAAAAATAAAGAAAACAAAAAAAATTATTGCACGCAAAACGAACTCTCACTAACATGAGAAGAGAGCTCTCCTACAACATAAGAATTCTTTTTCCCATTAAAAAAAAGGAACATGATTCGTTTACAAACTTTTTTGAATTTTTTTACAATTTACACTGTATTCTCCCGGGAGAACATAGTGTAGTTTGTAAAAGTTTGTATTCTCCCGGGAGAATATAGTGTAGTTTGTAAGATTTTATAAACAAAAAAGTTTATAAATATAACCTGAAAAAAAAAAAAGTATATAAAAACTACTTAGTTCCTAGCTAGCTACATTTTTGTTATGCAATGCTTGCCAAGCCCACTAAGGAAAGTTTGGGCACATAGTGGGGGCATAATACATACCTATGCACCGGCTAAAGCACGATCTGGGCAATTTTCCATCAACGGCCAATTCATCAAAGAGCTTCTCCACCTGAGACCAACCTTCAGTTCCAATGTTTTTTATCATGAACTTCAGTTCAAGACGGCTGGCCAGCAGCGCCGTCTTGGAGTCACCGCCGCGAATGTTTTGGACAGGTACGGTATCATCACGGAGGTCCAACGTTATCTCAACGAAGTCATCCTCGTCCTTGTAAGACTCTGTCTCCGACCTTGTTTCCTCTTGGTTTTCCTGAATCTCCATCACTAATTCTCTAACCTTTGTTTCTAATATATATATATATATATATATATATATATATATATATATATATATATATATATATATATATATATATCACTCCAGATTGGCGCTTATGATCAAGCAATTGAAAAACATTATATATGCCTTATTGACGGTTATAATCACCCACGGGATTTCCAGGGAATTGAAGGGGTTGTTGAAGTTGTGCGCTTGAGAAATTGAGGTGGGAAAAAGAAATAGTATTTATGAACTTATAGACAGAGAGAGGAAGTTGTGAGTGGTCCACTGGGTAAGGTTGAGATGAAATAATAAGAGCGTGTGAGATGTGAGGACAAACAAAAAATGGACTATTAATCAAAGGGGCGCACGTGGCTGTTTTGCCTTTGGGCGCGTTAGTTGACGGAGGCATATAGTTGTTGGGATTCAAAGCCTTCTAGTTGGTTGTTCAAACCACCGCATAAAGAAAGAACCACCATAGTTTTGTTCTTACATTAATAAGAGTCCAATATGCTTCCTTTGGCTCTTATTCACAAACAAAAAAAGCAGCACTATTTCATGAATTGTAGTAATATAAGATTGACTTAGAATCGTATTATATGTATAAGGTCATGAATTGCCACCCTATCATGATGTCAACACACCGTTAACAAAATCAATTCATGCTGCTTTGGCCAAGTTGTTAAGTACACCCTTATTTAATTGTTTCCTGACCGACAGTACAGGTCAATAACGCACAAAAATAATAGTGATTTTTGTGTTGTGCCTTCTCTGCAAACTTTATACTACTTTGTACTGCAAGTATATTTACATATAGTACGTGGTTTTATATAATTGATAAGGAATACGTTTAGAAATCAAATTTAGATTTTGCCGCCTCATCTTTGATCCACCGCCAAGTTAAAATCATGTGTTATATTCCATCGACATCGACATAGGGCATGATACGACACTCTGATACGTTAATTGTAAAAAATATTAGATTTTGACATATTAGGACACATATTGATATTAAATAATATTTTAATTTATGTAGTGCATATTATATTTAATATTCAATAATTTAACAGAAAAATGAAGTTAAACTTATAATACTCATCAATTTCGCAAAGAAACAAAAGATATCCCAAATATTAATATTCAACTCAATAAAATGGTACTCGTAATCCACCGAATCAAATAGTTGGAACTAAAAAAACAACGCAACGCAATCTTTGAACCCTTTTTTGAGTCTCTGCAACGCGTGTTGAAGTGTCTAACACGACACGTCAGAGTTTTTGAAGTGTCGGTGCTTCATAGATTAATTGGTAGCCTCTACTAGCTAATGAGTTGTCAATCAAATGGATAAAGTAGACAAAGTCGAAAATTGGAATTTGAGGCTACGAAGAAAGTAGAAACCAAAGGCTTCACACAAATGTCGACATAGATGAGTTGGTTAAATAAATAAAATAATATATGTAGCAAAAGTGAGTCGATTATATATATATATATATATATATATATATATATATATATATATCGGTTCTCTCGTAGTCTATCGAGAAAAATGCATTAGTTCCCAAGATTATGACTTTTGGTCCTTTTTACAATCAGTCAAGGGAAACAAATTCCTTCCCTAGAATGAAAATCACTTAGCGCAAGTTCCCGCGTCAAGTAATAAAAGGGAACGTTTAAGTCCCAGATTATCATACCCACAGAGAAAGTATTGTTAACTGATATTTTAAGCTATATTGAAGAATGAAAATAATAAGTTAATAGTTTGAACTGTTTTGGTCGACGTTCCCAAGTATCCCAAGGGTGTTCCCTTGTGACAAATGGTTCAGTTTAACTTCAAACAATTCCTTGCATCGTTATACACTCAAGTCATTCCTAATACATGAGGAGCGACAGATCATAGGAATTAATTAATGTGGTATTGTGTGATGTGAAATGAAAATAAAATGCATAAAGATAAAATGAGCAATGGCAAGGAAAAACACGGGTGGTTTTGAGAAATGGAACGACAATTAAAGAAAAGAAATAGATACATTAATCCACTGTTAAACCAACTGTAATCTAGGCTCAAGACCTTGTCAAAGGATTTGTCCAGGTCTATTTAATGTCAACTCTGATTCGTCAGCTCATAGGCTAAATGGTATACGAAGCCTCATATTCCTATGGCGACTACGTTCCCAATGTTGACTCAGCACATGACCTTTAATGAACGAGGTGGTCCCTTATTCCTAAGGCAACCATTGAAGTGTTTCCACACTTTCACCTTCCTTATAATGTTCAGTTGTCTGAAATCCAACCTTTGGAAGTTGCTTTCTCAGTCATATTCAAGGTCAGTTGATAGTGATACAAGATATTAAAACACTTAAACAGTAGAAATCCAAAAGATTCAGTCATAGAGAATGAGTTTCCACTGAATCAACACTACCATAGGCTTGCTTATGTTCTCGCTCTCCACAGTTATTGTGACATATCTCACAGATCAATAGGTCTTGCTTAGGGTTATAACTTGGTCTGGCTAAAGGAAGGAAAAATTTAGAGAATGAGTTCCAAGATTAAAATCCATATTCAAAAAGGAATAGGTGTAATCGTTTACAATTTGTAAACAACTTTTTTTCTTCTTTTTGGTCCATTCTTCTTCTTCTTCTTTTGAACTTTTTTCTTGTTTGTCGTTCTCTTTTCTCATAACAAGTTTTCTTATTTCTTTTCACTTCTTTTATTTTTTCTCTTTCTGAGTAATTTTCCTTTTCTTTGTTTGTTTCTTTTTCATTCTAACCTACCTTACTTCCTTAGCTTTTGCCTTTCTTCCCTGTACTCTCATACATCACAATTTATGTAATCAATTAATTATCATTTGTTCCTCAATTCAAATCTGAAATTTAATCTCAAATAAGATGAGGATTTATATGGAAAGTGGCTTATTCATCTTCATAGATTTTCAAAGAATAAACAGGCCTAGGCTCAAAAGGGTTTAACTAAGGAATGTCAGCAATGGTTGGCTATTTGGCCATCTAGTTAAAGAAAAAAAACATGTCTCAATCATATCCACAAAATATATCACATACCATTTCAAGCAAGAAACAAAGCAAGTTCTAGAGTCTCTCATACAATGGAATGCACACTCAACAAAAAAAATTTGTATAGGCTCAAGACTTCACGGCTATGAATGCACAGTAGTTTTCCTGTTCTTTATATCAATAATTCCATCACCAAAGAAAATATTAGATGAATCATGTCACTTATTGCAATGATGCTCATTATCAAAAAATTATGTAAGCACATCATCATGCTCTAAATCAAATCACTGATCAAATTTCCTACCAATCTTCCATTTATTTGCACTGAGTAAGAAAATTTTTAAAATTTTCACAAAACAATGGCTTGGGGTTTTTCAAAACAAACTAAATATTAAAAATTCAATTCAAAAAGAATTAAGCTAAAGCAAAGGAGAAATGATTTGAGATAGTTCCCTGTTTTAGCCGGATATTCTGTGTATGCTCATGAAGTTCCTCCGGCTTACTCAATTGTGCTTAGATGAAATGCGCGTTTCCCATTCCCAGATTTAAATGTTGCTGTCCTCAGCAACAGATTTGAATCTAAAAAGAAAACGCATCGAGAAATAAAAACAATCAGTCGCTCTCTTGTTGTTTGTTCCCTTTTCTTCACCTGTAAAATTCACTCAATGATAGTCATTAATCTCAACACCTTCTCCTATCTTTTTGTATTTTTTCATTATTTAATTCAAAGTAAAAATAACTAAAATAGTGAAATTAAAATAAAACAGTAAAGTATGGGTTTGCCTACCCATTAGCGCTTGTTTAACGTCATGAGCCTGACGTACCTGATTTACTTTCATGGTGGCTCAAAGCATGAGCTTGGTGATGACCAAGCTCCATCGTTCAGAAATTGTGTCCTCCCATATTGCTCTTGTGCATATAAGTGAGATGGAGTAGCCTCAAGAACTTTGAATTTGGCATTTATATGCTTTCCCTTGCTCTTAGGCTTCTCCATTTTAACCTTTAGCTTACTTTCTTGAGAAGGCTCCTCATTGTGTTCTTCTTCTCTTTTCTTTTCACCAATATAGTATACTTGACATTCCGGTTGAGCTACAGATGAGGGGATTTCTTTGTCAAAGAATTTGAATACTGTTTGCTCTTAATCTACCTGTAAGATCAGCTCACTTTTAAGTATATCAATCAGTGCTCCTAAGGTTGCCAAGAAGGGTCTTCCAAAAATCATAGGAATAGTGGCATCTTCTTCAATGTCAAGGATGACAAAATCAACAGGAATGATGAACTTGTCAACCTTAACCAATATATCCTCAATGATGCCATAAGCTTGCTTTGAAGAGCGGTCAGCCAATTGTACTATTGTTCTTGTGGGCTTCACTTCAGTAATCCCCAGTTTCTTTATCATAGAGAGTGGCATGACATTGATGCTAGCTCCAAGATCACATAAGACGTTGTCCACTTCCACTTTTCCTATAGTGCATGGAATGCTGAAGCTCCCTAGATCCTTGACTTTGGTGGGTAACTTCTTTTGGATGATAACATTACATTCCTCCGTCCGATTCACCGTCTCACATTCCCGCAACTTACGCTTCCTTGATAACATATCCTTCATGAATCCTGCATAGTTGAGCATGTTCTCTAAAGTTTCAGCAAAATGAATGTTGATCTGCAACCTCCTGAATATGTCTAGAAACTTTGAATACTGCTGCTTCTGAATCTCTTTCTTTAATCTCTGAGGATAAGAAATTCGAGCATATGGGGAGAGATTTAAGGGCTTGTCTTGCCTTTCTAAAGCTTTCTTCTTCTCCCACTTAAACAGTTTCCTTTCAACTTTTTCAGGATTGCTCTTATAAACTTCAATAATATCCTTTGCCTTTTCTTTATTCTTTTCTTCAACTGATACCTCCACATCTCTCTCAGTTTCTTCGGGTTGCTTCTCTATAGGCTGAATCATTGTCCCACTTCTTTTGGTAATTGCATTACAGTGCTCTCTAGGATTAATGACAGTGTCTCCCGGGAAGGTACACTTAGCTCTCTCAGCAAATTGCATTGACAATTGGCCAATCTGAGTTTCCAAATTCCTGATATAAGCTTCTTGGTTCCGGAATGAAGCTCTTTTTTCATCTCTTAAGGCATTTTCATTTTGAATATAGTCTAAGGTGGTCTTGGATAGCTGTGCAAAGGCTTTCTCCCACTCTGAGGTGTTACCTTGTGGTGGGGGCTGTTGTTGTACTGGTGGAGGAAGATTCAGCTGATGATTTGATTTGTAACTAAACCCTGGGTGTTGGTTTTGATTTTTTTTCACCCTGGATTGTAGTTATTTCCTAACTAGTTCCTCCCCGGATCATTCTGGTTCTTCTGATCGTACCAGAGTCCGTTTACTTCAGCAGTTTCAGGTGCTCTCATCAAATCATATTCTTCTGTAGCATGAGCACTTGCACATATTCCACACCTAACTGGAGCAGTATTGACTGAAGATATAACACCTCGCGTTTCTAAGATTAAATATTAAAATATTAAATGAGAATTAAAGAGAAGGATTAGTGAAAATCCTGAAAGTAAAGCCAAAATACAAAGAAAGTGCAAAGCGGTAATTAGCCAACTCGCAACCCTAGGAAGATAAAAATTGATTAGAAGGTCTCAGATGGTAAAAATAACACTGAAAATGGATTCAGAACGAAAAATTGAATGGTTAGGCAAGTTTCAGAAAAATCAGTGAATAGTGTTTTTACCGAGTAAAAATACTGCGGTACAATTGCACCGTAAAACGTGCCGATTGAGTTTTGAGCTCTAAGTTTGAAAATAAGTTATAAATGATTCATAGAGCTAGGAAATATGATTTTTGATGAAATTTGATGGAAATAAGTTAGTTTGGGGAGAAACAGCATTTTCCCCGAATTACCGGAAAACTTCGGATTCATCTGATCAAGTATAATTAAAGGACAATGGTTAATGTTAGAAATTAGAGTTTCGAAATAGGTTTTGAATTTGTGGACGTTTAGTGGAATCAGAGGGAAATTCGGATTAGTTTTAAATCGCGTGAGGTGGCGGTGGGACCCACCTCACTTAAAATCACTTAAGCCACCTAAGCTCCACTATTGATGGTTTAATTGTTGGATTGATTTCATGAACCCTAAAGGAGGATTTTGTGATTTGTGTTGTTAGAGAGCTCTAATGCAAAATGTGTATTAGATGATAATGTCTTAGAATGATGTGTTAGAGCTAGAAATGCAATGAAAATTATTGGTGAAAAATATGGTTTTGTAACTTAGAAAATTTTGAAGTTGTCATGACTTTGAGTTTTGAAAATGTGTAGAATTGTATTGGTGAGTTGTTGTATGATTATATGTTGATACAATGGGATTGTATGAGGTGTGGAGTGGTTAAAATTGAGAGAAAATCCTTGGGAATTGCATATTTTACAATTTGGCCATTTAGGGAATTTTAGAAATTTGATGTTGTTGTTATTGCTTGGATGATGTATCATGTATTAAATGGTATTTAGATGGGTTGTGTGGTGGTTGAAAAGTGGAAGAATCAATGAAAATTATTTAAAGGTGTTAAATGCCATAAAGGATCCTAGAGTAAAATATTAGGCAAAACGTTGTTTAAAAGACGTAAAGTGAAAAACGACACTTGGTATGGTCTTTTGGCAACCTAAGGAGGTATAATAAAATGAGAAAGAAAATTTAGAAGAATAAATTGTGAAATAAGCCTAAGAAGGCCGAACCTACAAGGTGTAGGGGTGATTTTTGGTGTTTTTCGTATTTTGATCGAATTTTCGTGTACTGATGATTCGTAGATGGTGTTGTAGGTTGTCGTACGTCGATTTGAACCCCGAACCGTGAGTCGGTGGATTGCCCTTGGTCCTGGACCTTGTGGGATTGAGGCATTCTGTTGAGTAGCGAGCTCAGAGAGTATATTCTGTGGAGCTAAGTGAAGAGGCTCATTGAGGTAACCTCTTGGTACTGTGGCTTGATCCCCTTGTGTGTTCCACCATGCCCGTTAAGAGTGATGGTAGGAAATGTATATGAATAATGTAGAATGACATGAACAAGCATTGAGTATTTATGAGGGTACATATGTACCGAGTCTCTGGCCAGTAGACAGTTTTTGCCTTCGGGCATTTCGGACTTCCACTGGATAGGTCTCCGAGAGGGAGTTCCAGTTGACCCAGGGTCGTGGTGTGTGATCCAGATAGGAGCACACTAGGAAGTGTCGGGTGTATGCGGATGGGAGGGGTACCTTGGTTGGATGTTCTAGGAACACGCCTTGGATGAGACCCATAGGCTTATGTGCTGAGGACGTTGTGTGGTATTGGTAACTATCATTCCCGCTTCGTCGTATTTTGTATTCCTATATTCCCCAGTTTCTCTAAATCCCTTGCTTGATCCTGTTTTGAAAAGAGGTTATTTAATATTATTTATATGCATCGAAGTGAGCCATTGGGCGGAGTTTTCTCCAGAACCTCTAGGTTACTGAGATATATTCGTATATGTCACCCCGTCTTGGGGGCTTTATTTCAGGAGGTAGCAGTGGTACGGGAGCGGCGGGCAAGAAGCCCGTAGGATGAGTCATTGGAGGACTTGCACTTTTGCATTTTGATGGCCATTTGGCCTAGGCTAGACTTAGGGCATGAACATTCCATATGTATGTAGGATGAGTTTCATAGTCATATTTGTTCATTTCATTTTGCCTAAGTCTAGTTAGTTGTATATGTCATTTGAAGTTCATGTTTCAAGTTGTAAATTAAAGTTCATGTTTCAAGTTGTAAATTAAAGTGCATGTTTCAAGTTGTAATTTAAAGTCAAGGAATCGTAAGTTGTAATATGTTGTAATTGCACTTGGATACTTAACGTAATATGATGGAAGGGCTTTATGCCTATTTTAGGATTATGGATATGTGAATGCCTAGAAAATGCATGTAAATGGACTTGGATGATTGAAACGTATTAAGTATTAATCAAGTGAGCAGTATGATATACATTGAGTAATAACTATAAACTGAGTTAGGTTGTAAGTGCCCCAAGGCATTGTTGTTCCTTGTGTGTGCCACCCATTGGTTATTATGTACATTTGAGGCCTTAGATCACATTTGCAAATTGGGGATTTTTTGTAAAAACAAAGGAAACTCTAGCGAATTTTCTGTAGAATTGGCTGAATTTAGGTGAACTTCGAGAGAGCATATCTCCCTCCACAGAGGTTTGATAGGGACGTTCCATACGCTATTTTAAAGCTTGAGGTATCCCCTACATTGTGTTAAAATATGAGAAATTTCTGGGTTGCACACAGCACTGTACAAACCTGCGAACACGGACTATCCAGAACGCACCTGTGTAGGGGCTGTTTCTGGCAGTTTTTGGGAATTTTATTCCCGCTTCATTTCTCAGTAAAATTAAGTGTATGATATAACAAATTGAAGCTTGAGGTGTCTAGTTCATGGTATAAAAATTTGAGAGCAATTGAGTGAGTGGTTTCTCTGCAGTAATTCGTGGAGTGAAGGATGTTGGGAGCTGTTTTGGGGTTGGTTGGCAGTTTTGCTTGTCCAACTTCAAACGGCGATATCCGGAGCAAACGAGATCAAAATGACTCGTGTGATGTTTCATTGGAAAGGTATTTAAGTAAGAAAAAAGATAGCTAAAGAGGAAGGACTGGTTTTGTGCGGTGTGTCCGCAGAAAAATAATAACCGAACCATGTTCGGATGGGTGGAAAACGTAAAATCGAGAAATTAGCTAAGTGGGTTTATGGGAACCCCTTAGTGTCTTGTATTGAGTAAAATAAGATATAAAAATAGTTTAAAAAAATATTCTGCAAGAGTTTACAGTTATGGTCACAGCTATTAATTATTACGCTTTTTATTGTTTTAAATACTCGCGTAATAACGTAAAAAGCTTACTCGCATTTTTATAAATGAATTGTTGTGATTGTAACTGCGCTTAATATCATAATGAATGTTAACAATACCGGTGTACAACGGGCTGTTACATTTTATGGTATCAGAGCAGTTTTATTAGGGAACTCTGACAGTGTATAGCTGTGTTATGTGCTGCATAGTTGTATGTAGATTCTTATCGATTACTGCATATGTGATTCCTTAGTGTGGGTCTGATCAACCCATTCGTTTGTGTTACATGTGTGGTCATCGTAAGAAACCTGTGTGGCAACCCTGGAGCACCGAATGTAAGTCTTTAGCCTGATGTTGTGGCTGCAGTGTTGACTGCTCCATGGACAAGAGATGGCGTTAAGTAAAATGTGAATATTATAGAACTGAAGGGAAACATACTTAAATGTTTTGTCTGACCTTGTAGATGAAATTTATAAAGTTGTATTATAAGTAAAAATTGTAAACAAACCTCTGGTATGTACGGTATTAGCATAGGTGAATTTTGTAGTACTTTGGATAAAAAATATAAAAATTGAGATGGGTTTATGGTATGAAGATGAGATTGGTAAAAAAATTCTAAGTACATGTGTAGTGTAGTAAAACAATGATGTACAGGTGGACCTGGTGAATTAACTTCATTAAGGTGAGTGACTTAGAACCTGACGAATTATTTGAGAATATGAACAGGTATGCTTAGGTACGAGTTAGAATATGTTATGTTGATTAGAAGTTATAAGTCCCTGATAGGTGGTGTACACTTGAATGAATTGGGATGGTTAATGTAGAGAAACAAATGGAATATTTGATGTCTAATCCTAAGGAATTGAAAACTTGAAATTATTATGTTAGTGAAGTGTTAATTTGAGAGATTTTGAAAGAGGGAATTGAAATCCATAAGGGTATAGTAATGATTAATTATAGGGAGATGAACTGACTATGTATTATGTATATAGGAGAGAAGTTGAGAGAATCACCATGGATGGCATAAGGTAAATGTACAATAAAGCCACTATTGTAGTTAATGAACGTCGATTCAAATTGAAAGACTTGGCGACGATAAAATGGATAGGATGGTTGAATCATATAATCATATGTAAGATGGTAATGAAAATTGTAAAGAAATTATGATCTAGTGATCTGTATATATATACTATTAATAGTAGTGTGCTTGTGAAATCATTTGGTATTTGATGTGGATTGATAGGCGGAGTGGAGGTATTTTCAATGTAATGAATATTCTACAACCACCAAGGGTGGAAGTGAGCAGGAAAAATGATGGGTTGCTCTACAATATTGAGTATAGGTTTATGTGAGCCGTAGCAGACAATGGATTAGAACGGTGACAGGATTTTGTGAGTTATTGTTGTACAACAACAAAGTGAGATGGTATGATTAGTGTATGAACTAAGGTGCATAAAGTGTGGAATTATGTAGTTAGCGAAAGAACTAAGATGTAAAAATGAAAATGATAAGATTAGCTAATGAGCTGAGGTAATTGTCAGTGCAAGGACTGACGTGTAAATTCAGTGCAAGAACTGATTTATAATTATCAGTGTAAGGGCTGATGAACAATTATTAGTGCAAGGACTGTTGGGTTTAGAAAACCCCTGTGTGATGAGAATTATATGTGGAAATATGATACATTATACTAAGAGATGTGAGACGTGTACAGAACCTTGAGAAAAGTTCTGAATTCATGGAATAGAGATTATGATATGAACCATGTCAGGTGACTAGCCGAAATAAAAAAAGTAAACAATCTATGAGAAGAATAATCAAGGAAGAAATAATGGACTATGGATTGGAACAGTAACATGACAGAAGAAACTATTAAGAGTAAGGAAATGTGTACGAAATTACGAAGAGAATATGAATTATTATAATAGTGACTATGTTATAAACCAGGTTTGAGGGTTAACCAAAATGAAAGTGAACTATCAGTGGAAAGAATTAAACGAGAGAGTATAATGAATTGACTTATATGTAATAGGGTATATTATACCACTACTATTATTATTATAGGGGGTAGCCCCATGTGAATATACCCAAGATATTTTGCCGTTATATACGGATGTGATACAGACGCCAAATGGACTGGGTCCGTGTGTGATCTGGAGTGTACTGGGTACACGTTTGTTGTTATATACAGATAAGTGATAGAAATATAAGTTCCTCTGTGCACTGAGTGCATGTAATACGACTTGATAGCATGAATATCTCTGTGAGGCTTATGTTCCCGGAGTGTATGGCCATCTCCGTTCGGATTATGTTCCCGGAGACTATTATTATCTTGTATGAGTAATATGAGACGAGGAAGTATCCTGCATTGATGTGACCGCTAGTATAGTTGAGAAGTTTTATATAAATGCACAAATAAGAAATGTTGGGGATGCTCCTAGAACAGGGACAGCTGGTGGTAGGTTACATTGCTGCGTGAATCATAAGGATAGATTCTCTGATCGGTGGGTCATTTACATCGGGGCCCTTAGGACAACAAGAGCTCGAGGGGTTTAACCTGAGGATGTGTTTACCCACCATATTGGGAGGGTTGTGTCATGTAAAGAACGCAAGATGAGATATCGGGTAACTTTAAGTGAACAGTAATATATCGAATGGAATATAATATGTGAAACGTCATGAGAATGTATTTTGAGGAATGGTTCTGAGCATTAGGAGGTCTGTGTACGTGTGTACCAAGTGTGGGTTCTGTATTTTGGATTTCACGGAAATTGTGAAGTGATCGAAGGGTCCGTACCCTATGAGAAATGATAGAATTGTTGATAACTCGATGGAGTGCTTTGGAGTACGGTAGTGATACATGCTAAGTGTGAGAGATAGGTCCCTTGAGAAACAAATTATTGATAAAATTTTAAAAATTGTTAAGAATGAAAGTAGTTCCATATGATAGATCGAATAGGTTTGGAAATTGATTCGCCAATATGTGGTGGAAGTTAGTAAAGCTGTGAGGTTATAATATTTTAAAGTTGGACATCCATGATAAGAGTGTCGATAATGAGGAAATGGTGGTATAAATGAATGACAAAATTATGTTGAATCTATAATATTGTTACAGAATGATGAGTAAAAATGGTTACTTGGTGAAAACCTTAGGCATAAGACCTTTGATACGAAGGGCATTGATGGATGCTGAGTTTAGACTCTGAGAGGGCTAAATTGATAGAGTTTAAATGGTTAAGTGATAAATAGATTAACAGGGAGTGTAAATTATAAATATGATTTTGTAGATAGAAATATTCATGAATGGAATGGTGGGTGAAGACCTTGAAATGACTGACGGGGAGTATAAGTTGTTGTGAGGATTATTAGCTTCGTGTCCCAAAGAGGAAGACATAGTGGTGATTATCTAAAAAGATATGGAGACACGAGACAAAGTAAAGTAAAGTATGTAAAAATAGAATGTAATGTGAGTTGAGATTATTTGGGTGTTGTGGCATGCAACTGAAACTAATAGGTATGAGCTTATGTGAAAGCTAAGGAAGCAACGAAATAGTAAGATTAGTAACATCAATGGAAAAGACTGGTATAATGGAGATGTTGGGGTATTGTTGAAACAGTAAGGACAGCGAAAAGAGTTAACTATTAAAGAAAGTGTGAGTTGGGAAGATTCCAGGAATAATCAGTAAGTATGCATGAGAACAGTTAGAGCCTATTATGGAAACGGTTAGAGGCTTTTGAGAACGACATTGGGTCAGAAAGATAGATAGAGATGAGAATGAGGTGAAGTGATACAGATAAATTTGTAATATGGTTATATTATTACCTACAAATTAGCGAAAGTGCAATCGTGAACCAGGAAAAGTTTAATGTATTGTGAATTAAAATGTCATAGCACCAGACTAGACAAGTATTGTGAAGGATTGGGAAACGATAGATACTACAAAAGGAGGTTATGCCTGTGATAAAAGTAAAGTGGTAAAGATACACACCTGAGGAGGCTACTTAGGAACGGGAGGATGAGATTCTCCGGCTATATCCTGAGTTAGAGGACAAGTATGAGTTAATTTTGCGGACAAAATTCTAAAAGGTGGGGTGAATATAACACCTCGTATTCTAAGTT